>NC_056733.1:1028913240-1029020505 GCF_019279795.1 Protopterus annectens
CCCCTTTATAGGGGAGGTAAATGTGGCTTTGATTTACAGTGAATCTTCTCTGCAAGCTGGAATTCACCCAGAACCTACAGAATCCATTCTGTCAATTTGGTAGTCTGCTTGGCATCTGTTAGATATCCACTTTTTTTCTTGAGAAAAGAAGGCTCTCTACTCTGGTGTCTCATTTTCTTTTAGCCCCAAAACGGATTGTTGCAAAATGTCTTTGGGGCAGTGTAATGTTCAGAAAGTGTCAAGGTCAAGGAAATTTTTTCCCTAATTCAGTGACATTGGGAGCGTTTGGCCATGTTTAGGCAAAGGGCATGCTTCAGCTTATAACTGAGTGATTTAGGATTAGTAAGTAAAGGTTCGGTTGTGGGTCCTGCACCTTTTGATTAGAAACTGGCTGTGCAGTACTAGTCTGTATGTATACTCCAAAATATATTGGCAAGTCAAGAGGGCCCATGCTTGTGGTTGCACAGTGATGCCTAAATATCAATATGGGCACATGTGGGCTGTTCCTCGAATCATTTTGATTATTGTATATTAACAAGCAGCTAAATTTTTTTTATGTAAAGTGCGAGTGTTTTGGAGGTGAAAAGGGTGTCTGATAGTGATGTTTATGAAGCTGGAAATTGATGGTGTAATGATTAATGTTAGTGCATATGCTCCAAAAGTTGGGTGTGCAATGGATTAGAGAAAAATTTTGGAGTGAATTGGATGAAGTGGTGATGACTGTTCCCAAGGGTGAGAGTGGTGATTGGAGCAGATTTACATGGGCGTGTTGGTGAGGGAACAGTGGGGATGAGGAAGTGATGGGTAGGTATGGTGTTAAACAAAGGAATGCAGACGGTCAGATGGTAGTGGATTTTGCGAAAAGGATGGATATGGTTGTGGTGAATACGTATTTTAACAAGAGGGAGGAGCATAGGGTGACAAGTGGAGGAAGATGCACACAGGTGGATTATATCTTGTGTAGGAGGGCCAGTTTGAAGGAGATTGGAGACTAAAGTGGTGGCCGGAGAAAGTGTAGTTAGGCAGCATAGGATGGTGGTTTGCAGGATGACTGTGCTAGAGGAGGAGGAGTGTG
Source organism: Protopterus annectens (assembly GCF_019279795.1). Taxonomy (NCBI): domain Eukaryota; kingdom Metazoa; phylum Chordata; order Ceratodontiformes; family Protopteridae; genus Protopterus; species Protopterus annectens. The sequence goes on from NC_056733.1 coordinate 1,028,914,316, forward strand.
AGGGCAGCACCAAGGATCAAATGGTGGAAATTGAAAGGGTAATTGTGAGGTGGAGTTCAGGGATGAGTTAAGGCAGGCACTGGGTGGCAGTGAAGAGTTACCAAATAGCTGGGTAACTACAGCAGAGCTAGTAAGGGAGACTGCTAGGTGCTTGGTATCACATCGGGACAGAGGAAGGACAACAAGGAGACGTGGTGGAATGAGTAAGTGCAGAAGAGTATACAGGCAGAGGTTGGCAAATAAGTGGGATTGTCAGAGATGAAGAAAGTAGACAGGAGTACAAGGAGATGAGGTGCATTGCAAAGAGGTGGCGAAGGCCAAGGATAAGGCATATGAAGAGTTGTATGAAAGGTTGGACACTAAGGAGGGAGAAAAGGACCTGTACCGATTGGCTAGACAGAGGGACCGAGCTGGGAAAGATGTGCAGCAGGTAAAGGTGATAAAGGATAATGAGGGAAGCACACTCACAAGCGAGGAGAGTGTGTTGAGATGGGAAAGAGTACTTTGAGGGGTTGATGAATGAAGAGAATGAGAGGGAGAGACGGTTGGGTGATGTAGGAATAGTGAATCATGAAGTACAATGGATTAGCAAGGAGGAAGTAAGGGTAGCTATGAAGAGAATGAAGAATGGAAAGGCTGTTGGCCCAGATAGCATGGAGGTGTTTAGGTGAAATGGCAGTGGAGTTTTTAGCTAGATTGTTTAATGAAATCTTGGAAAGTGAGAGGATGCTTGAGGAATGGAGAAAGTGTTTTGGTACCGATTTTTAAGAATAAGGGTGATGTGCAGAGCTGTAGTAACTACAGAGGGATTAAATTGATCAGTCACAGCATGAAGTTATGGGAAAGAGTAGTGGAAGCTAGGTTAAGAAGGGAGGTGATTAGTGAACAGCAGTATGGTTTCATGCCGGGAAAGAGCACTACAGATGCGATGTTTGCTCTGAGAGTGTTTAAGTACAGAGAATGTCAGGAGTTGCATTGTTTTTGTAGATTTGGGGAAAACATATGACAGGGTGCCTAGAGAGTTGTGGTATTGTATGAGGAAGTCAGGAGTGTCCGAGAAGTATGTAAGAGTAGTACAGGATATGTACGAGGGTAGTGTGACGGTGGCGAGGTCTGCGGTGGGAGTGATGGATGTGTTTAAGGTGGAGGTGGGGTTGCATCAAGAATCAGCTCTGAGCCCTTTCTTATTTGCAATGGTGATGTACAGATCAGATAGGAGTCCCCATGGACTATGATGTTTGCAGATGACATTGTGATCTGTAGTGAGAGTAGGGAACAGATGGAGGAGACCCTGGAGAGATGGTGATATGCTCTAGAGAGAAGAGGAATGAAGGTCAGCAGGACTGACAATATATGTGTGTGAATGAGAGGGAGGATAAAGGAATGGTGAGGATGCAAGGAGTAGAGGTGGCGAAGGTGGATGAGTTTAAATACTTGGGGTCAATAGTTCAGAGTAACTGTGGAAGACAGGTGAAGGAGAGTACAAGCAGGATGGAGTGGGTGGAGAAGAGTGTCAGGCGTGATTTGTGACAGACGAGTACCTGTAAGAGTGAAAGGGAAGGTCTACAAGAGGGTAGTAAGACCAGCTATGTTATGTGTTGGAGACAGTGGCATTGACAAAAAGGCAGGAGTTTGAGCTGGATGTGGCAGAGTTAAAGATGTTAAGATTTGCACTGGGTGTGACAAGGGTGGACAGGATTAGGAATAAGTATATTAGAGGGTCAGCCCAGGTTGGAAGGTTTGGAGACGTCCAAACCAACATAATCTTGCCTCTCTGGCTATGTGCTGAGAAGGGATGCTGAGTATATTGGGAAAAAGATGCTAAGGATGAAGCTACCAGGTAACAGGAAAAGAGGAAGGCCTAAGATAATGTTTATGGATGTGGTGAGAGAGGACATGCAGGTGGTTGGTGTGACAGAGCAAGATGCAGAGGACAGGAAGAAATGGAAACCGGTGATCTGCTGTGGCGACCCCTAATGGGAACAGCCGAAAGAAGATGATGAACAAACAGCTAAAATTTTTGTAGTCATTTCATGCCCTCAACAGGCATATATGTTTGATCCAGAAACTGAGGGATATGGTGGTATCTGCACCCTTTTGGCCCATTTTTTACAGTGGAAATGTCCATAGCATGTTCTGTTTGCAGACAAATTTCAAGCTCCTAGACCTTGCATGCCTGGCACTTTAACTTGCAAATATGCAGAAAATTTCATAAATGTGGGTGTTGTGGATTCTTTGTAAGCCAGGCATAGATCACCCCTCAGCAGTCTATAGGAGACTAATTTGAGTAGAGGGAAAAGGATTTGAGGCACTGTGTTTAAGTCCATGTTTGGTGTGCCTTGTATCCTTTTTGTAAGGAGCCTTTGAGATGGCTCTGGTTGCTGCATATGCTTGGACAGGTGCATACGGAAGGATGCAATTGTAGTCTGGTCTGATGAGGGCACTGTACAGTAGGATAATTACCTTTTTGAACCTTGATGCCATATCATAAGTTGAGTGACAAAGATTTTCTTACCAGTGTGGTGGCCAAAAGTATGGCAGTCTGTATGTACCCAAATCCCTGGCCACTGGGTTGGCTCTTGAGGATGTTATCAGCATGGTAATTAGCCGAGATGGTTGACTTCTGAAAGGGTACAGTTGTGCATTTCTTAGCATTGCATTTGACTCCCTGGACCAGATCAGGGGTGCATATATACTGGATCTGGTCCTCGCTAATATGGGAGAGTGCTGCACACCCCCTACTGTAATGCCTTTCCTGGTAAGGTCGGACCACAAAATGGTCTTGAAGTAAAAACAAAACCTGGATCCCCAGCAAAACCAGGACTATTCAGGAACTATTCTAAGGCTTAATCTCCTGGTATTAAGTGAGAACCTGGCAAAATTCCAAGCCTTTATAAACCTGGAGAACACTTCTGCATATGCAGAACTGTTCATACCAACCCTCTACAAGCATGTTAATAGCTGCATAGCGGCAGCTGTACCCACTAGGAAGACGTATAGAACTAACTCGAACAAGCCACCCTGGTGGAATCGCATAATCAGTCAGACGCACCTCTTACTTTTTGCCATTATTTTCTTCCTCCTGTTGTAAGACACCCAGCAGAATAGTCTCATCAAGCTAAACCAACAACTCTGAGGATAGTCTGCCAAAGCCAAATCTGGGAAGTTTGGCTTCCCAGGCCAAGGACAACCACAAAGCATTCTTTAGCTATGTTGGCAACCTCAAAAAGCAATACACACTTGTGTGCAGAGCTTATTGTAAATGGGGCCTGAAGACCTAGCAAACCTCCTGGCTGATGTATTCAGCTCCAGCTTTACTCTTTCCCTCTAACCTTCCCTCAGATATTTTATTCTTTTTGATGACTGGGGAAGTCCACTGGGCCAAGAAGATCCCATTTTCAGTGGAGTCCTGGGGAGAAAAGCTCCAGCAACAAATTATAACACATAAATTACAGATGTATACAAAGCAGTGTGAACAATTATGACATGCTGAAAATTCTCAGCTCCAGGAACAAATTGCAAAAATGCAAGCTACAGATGTATACAAAGCCATGTGAGCAATTACGGCATGCTAAGAATACAGTGTGGTGGATAACAGGTGTAAACATGTGAGGACATGTAGGAAATAGAGCAGTGGTGGACAATTTCTGTATGTACATAAACTATAGGTTTTGAAGTGACATTCAGAGGATTTAACTGTTAAATAGCCGAGGTGCAACAGGAGATAGTTCAGTGTGTGTAATAGAATGTGGCAGAGAGGTGGTGTGAGGAAAGGGTGGGGAGGGGGTTGGAGTAGTAGAGGTTTATGTAGGAACGTTGCATGGACATGCCCATTTTGATGCAAGATGTGAGAATGGGAAGGATTTGAAGTTGGTGTTGGGAGTATTGTGTGGGGAGGGAGTGAGTTCCAAAGTTTAGATGAGGAGCAGGATAGTAGGAGGTAGCCGGGTGGTTGCAAGGGTTTGTAGATTTGCTGGAGACTGTTTTTGGATCTGAGGGAGCGGTTGGTAATATAGAGGGGTTAGGGTGGTAGCTAAAGTGAGGCAGGTGGAAGGTTTGAAGATGAGCTTGTGTGCGGTGGTCAGTTTGAGAAAGTGTGGGTAATTGGGTAGTTCAAGCCATTGCAGGGCATGGAGACAGTTGCAATGGTGAGATGGGTGTTTTGAGTTGGTAGCGAATTTGCTAATTTTATTGTAGCAGGATTTGAGTTTGGATTGAAGGCAGAGTTGGAGATTTGTAAATAGAGGGCCCTGTACATTACAGAGGGGAGGAGATAGGTGGGCAAGGGGTTTTCTGGTGTAGTGGGTGAGGCAGCGGTTGTGTCTGTGCAGGAGTCCTAGTTCTTGGTGGGTTTTTTATGGTGGTATGAATGTCAAATTTTAGATGTTCATCAATGTCACCGAGCAGTTTAGTGTAAGATACCGTTTCAATAGGGACGTTGTTCTGGCAGTGTGGCGAATGAGTATGTCGATGGGGTGTTTCTTGAAGGGGAAAAATCATCAGTTTGGTTTTACTTGCATGTAAGGGCCAGGTGGTAGTTTTTCATCCAGGTTTCTGTTGTAGAGAAGATAACTGGGTTTTCTGGAGGAGGTCTGAGGGGGGGAGTATGCTGAGCAGATAGCTGAATCATCTGCATATTGAATTAGAGACGAGTCTGGGAGAGTGATATTGAGTAAAGGGCCTAGAACAGAACTTTGGGGCAAGCTAGTGGGGGTGGATATGAAGGGAGAGGTTGAGGTTTTCCATTGAACTGCTTGTCGTTCTGAGATGTAGCTAGAGAACCAGGCTAAAGTGTGGGGGGGGGGGGGGTTGAGAGAGGAGAGTTGGGACAGAAGTAAAGGGTGAGAAGGTAGCAAAAGCTTTGGACAGGTCGAGGAACAGGGTAGAGACGAGTTTGCCAGAGTCGCGTGCTTGGTTAATAGTCTCCAGAAAGGACATGAGAGCAGTTGTACTGTGGCCAGGGTGGCAGCAGTGTTGAGTGGGGGGTAGATTGTTGTGAGTTAGGTCTGACATTTAGTTATGAATGGATGCATTTTTCCAGGACTTCCAGATATCGGATATAACTCCCCCTACTATCACTAGGGAACAGGTCCTTAATGCTGTCTCAAGACTAAGAACACTGCATCAGTGGGCCAAGACAGTATCACAGGGTGCCTTCTAAATAGCATGAAACATGAACTATCATTGCTTCTGGAATTGCTATTTAACTGTAGCCTCCAAACCGGCTTTGTGCCTCATCACAAGTGGTGAAAGGTAACTGTCATCCCTCTGCACAAAGGTGGGCCATCTACAGACCCTGGAAACTACAGGACCCATAAGTTTCACTAGTCTTGTATGTAAAGCCATGGAAAGAATTATCATGGAGATCAGTAAAGATCTAGTAAACCTCCAGACACTGGACCCAACCCAGTTTGGTTTAGTCTAGGGCAGATCATGCCTACTCAAGCTGGACGACTTTGAGAAGGTCACCAAAGCAGTGGATGAGGGCAAAATCATTCACACTGCCTACCTTGACCTGGCCAAGGCATTTGACACACTACCCCACTCTGGCATTTTTGATCAACTCGAGGTTAGGTACAAACCAGTATGTCACCCGGTGGATAGCCAACTGGCTCAGACAGGACCCAGGAAGCTAGAATTGGCGAGTCCACCTCTACAAAGAAGCCAGTCACAAATGGAGTCTTTCAGGGATCGGTCCTTGGACGACCACTTTTTGACATTTACTTAGAAGTCAAGGCCAATGTCAGTGGTTTCTGGCTGAGTAAATATGCAGATTACAAATTAGGAGCGGTCATTGAATTTCATACTGACAGAAATGTTCTCCAGAATGGGCTGGCACAGACTAACAGCTGGTGTCATAACATTCTGCTTTTCCCGGTTAGGGTCGCCACAGCGGTTCACCTGTCTGCAATGGACTAAAACTAAATGCCAAGAAATGCGTAGTAGTATCCTTTGGGAAGTCTTCCATCCCTGTTAACTGTCATATTGACAATGCACCCCTTAGAGTTGACCCAGTAGTCAGGGACTTGGGGACACGCACAGTAGTTTTATATAGCCTTTGATTATTTGATCATCATGTGTTTACAATGATGAGGAAATAGTTCTATGTTGCCCAACTTATAAACAAAGGTATGGCATCTAAGTCCAAGGAAGTCATTGTTCCACTGTATTCTGCATTCATCAGACCTATCATTGGGTACAATACCCCCTTTGGTGTATACCTAACCAGGCATATCTAACAACTGGAACGTCCACAGAGGTTCCTCACTAAAAGAATACAGGGCGTAAGTGATGTCCTCTGCTGACCGCCTCAAGGCCCTATCCCTGTATTCGGTCTCCTACAGGCTTTTGAGGGGAGGTCTATGCCTGGCATAGTATTGTCAGGCTCCACTCTGGACCTCCTGCATATCCACAAAACAAGCAGTACTAGAATTACCCTTTCTAAAGACTTAAACCTTGCCTGTGATACAAGTAGGACCTGCTGGAGAGATGGGTATGTATCCCGGAGACTACCCTTTCGGTGTCAGAACTTGTCAGATTCTGGATGAGTGGTTATGCTTAAAAAGGCCCTTGTGGTCATTAGTAAACACCTATGAACCCAAGACAATGGCTTTGGCACCATTTTGTTAGAAATGGGCCTCCTTGAAGAATGCTAGTGTCTGCTTGGGAGCCTCAGTTTGCAATCATTTGCAAACTGTCAGCCGTAAGCCCTGTACTGAGCCCTGGGGGACTCTACTAGTGACTGGCCTCTTGGTGGAGGTGGCCTCGCCTGTTTGGACATCCAGTGAGCCAGTTGGTGATTTAAAGTTTTATACCTAAATTAGTGAGCTTGTCTTTGGTGTCTGAGTATTGTATCAAAAGCCTTTGCAAGTTGAGGTAATCTGTGTGCACAGTCTTGCCATCATTCATGGCTTTGGTGACCCCCCTCTCAAAGTCCACCAGATTTTAATAGGCATGATCTTCCTTTAACAAAGTATTTCTGTGATGGGTCCAGCATTTTCAGGTTACCTGTGTCCTCATTTATGCCCATGATTCTTTCCATGGCCTTGCATACAAGGCTCATCAGACTTGTGCAACTGTAGTTACCTGGATCAGCAGTTGGACCCATGTGCAGGGGAGTGACTGTAGCCATCTACCATTCATTGGGCACAAAACCTGACTGTAGCGTCTAGTTAAAAAGTGATTCAAGTGGACCAGAGAGGTCCTGTTTCTTTTGATTTAAGTATCCTAGGATGTTTGGGGGTCTATCAGTGCAGTGTTTTTGGCCTTGGAAAATGCATTGATTTGTTCCCTAGTATTGGTGTGTGGTTTTTCCTTTGGACTATTGGGGCGGGTAAGGGGAGATATTTGAGATGAACCTGTCAGCCAAAAGGTTGTCTGTAGCCTCTGGTATATTGTGGGTGATGCCACTTACAACTGCGCATTGTTGTGCATTTCCCCTGAGGTTACAGAGGCAGCTGTAGAAAGCTTTTTGGTAGTCTCTGCCAACTGGTTGGGGGCTTTTAGTGTGTGGCCTTGTTCCTTCTGTGAGATGGGGTTTGGCCCCTGGCCACTTGGGAATAGGTTCATAGGTTCATACTAGGCTATCTGCCCTGGGGCAATTATAAGCCTAGCCCGATTCTGTATGGCTTACGCCACCCCTTGATTTGAGTATACTGTGCCCTTTTTAAGGTTTAGTTTACTGTGCCTCTGTCTAATAGTGACACGGGAGTAATCCCTGGGACAAACCTACGATCCCCCATCCACCTATCGAGATTCTTCTTGAAGAGATTCAGTGAGGTGCTCTGCCTCACATGAACTGGAATTCTATTCCAGAACGAAGGGAACCTCTGGGTTATGAACCTGTCCCTCCAGCAAGTTCCATTTATTTCTGTGCTGAGGTTCAAGTCCCTCGAGCGTGTGGCTCTAAGGGATTTAGATTTACTGAGGTGGAGCATGTCCATTAATTCTGGATTTGACATAGCTTTGTATGTCCGGCATAGATCGCCTCGAAGTAGGCGGTATACAACTGAGTAGAGCTGGAGTTTTTTAACCGAGCAGCATATGGCATCTGTTTGAGACCCTTGATCCTCTTGGTGAGATACTTTTGGGGTTTTTCCAATTGCTGCAGGTGTCGGGTAAGGTACATCTCAAAAGAGGCATTGTATTCTATGATGGGCCTGATGGATGAATAAAGGGACACGATTACCTCTCTTGATCTACATGTGAAACCCTTCGTGATGAGGTGGGTTTTGTAGAAGGTCTTTCTAACCACTTTGGCAATGTGGTTTTCAAAGGAGAGATTGCTATCAACTTGGGTCCCCAGGTCCCTAATAACGTTCTCTGTACTTAATGGGTTTCCGCCTATGTGGTAATTTGTGGGCACATTGTTTTTGCCAAAGGGTATGACTATACATTTTTTGGCATTTAGCTTTAAACCATGGCGCTGGCACCAGTTATCTGTCTCAGACCTTTTTGAAGGATGTTTATGTCAGCTGGAGAGTCGATTATGGCGCCCAGTTTGCAGTAGTCTGCGAACTTGGTGAGCCATAGTCCTCCCACGTTTGCCTGTACCTCGGAAAAGAATATACCGAACAAGAGTGGTCCCAGGACAGAACCCTGTGGGACACCACTTGTGACCGGTTTCGAGTCTGACATGGCTCCAGCAACACTCACTCTGTGGGTTCTGTCTTTGAGCCAGTTTGCGACATCTTGTGACATAGGGGTTTATATTTAAGCTGGATAGCTTATCTATGATGCCCGAGTGGGTTATTATGTCAAATGCCTTTGCAAGGTCCAGATAGGCTGTGTGGACTACCTTCCCTTCATCTATGGCTTTGGTGACTGTTTCGAAGAAGTCAACCAGGTTCAAAAGGCAGGATCTGCCCTTTACAAAGCCGAACTGGGTGGGATCAAGTGTCTGTAGGTCCCCAATGTCTCTGTTTTGAGTTCCATAATGATTCTTTCCATAGCTTTGCAGACCAGGCTGGTTAAGCTTATGGGGCGGTAAGTTACCAGGGTGTGTAGAGGTGCCTCCTTTGTGGAGTGGGTCCACTGTTGCTGTACGCCAGTGTTCAGGTACATATCCTGTAGTAAGGCTAAGGTTAAATAGCATTTTTATGTGCAGGTTTAGCTCCTCTTGGAGTTCACTTGGCACGCAACCCGCGATACCGTCAGGTCCCATTGATGCTGTGTTTTTAGCTTTGCTGAGGGCGGTTCTCACCTGGACATCTGAGATGACAGGGAGGTTACATTCAGCTGGAATAAGTATTTCTTCTTTTGGGGGTGAGGGAGGGGAGAAATTTGCACTGAACCTGTCTGCCAGAATGTTGGCAATATCTGTGGGTTCAGTGTATTTTTTGTCATTGTGAACTAACTCTGAGCATATCTAAGGGTTTCCGCCCAGGTTTCTAACATAGCAGAAGTAGGCCTTGTGGTTATCTTTAGTGTCCGTAGCGATTTTTCTCTCAAAGTTGGCCTTGGATGTTTTTATGAGAGAACGTAGCTTTCTACTAGTGCTGATCAGAGATGCCTTCTCTTTATGGGATTTTGCTCTGTCGTGCAGTAGCTTCCTTTTGTTATACAATTTGTTTATGGCTGGGGTCCACCAGACAGGATGCCTGCCCTTGGTGGAGAGGGTCTTGGTTTTATTTGGGATTGCATGATCCATGCATTCTTGGAGATGTCCGTAGAAAGCATTTGTGAAGGATTCAGCATTGTGGGATGTGGTTTCCACTGGCCCAGTGGGCTTAAAGGATACCATCTCAGTCTTAAGTGTAAAATCGGCTTTTGAGAAGTTTTTCACTGTAGTCTTTTTTGTGTTGGGGGTGGAGGTGGGATATGTATATCCAGGATGATTAGTTTGTGGTCAGATCTCACTAGTGAGGGGTATACTTCCGGTGTGGAGCACTTTGTCCCCATGTTTGTGATGATCAGGTCTGGTATATTATCTCCCCTTGTGGGAGAGGTGACTAGCTGTTCCATTGCATTTGAATTTATGAATTCCAGGAACCTTTGGGCTAGGGTGTTAGGGCTAGAATAATGCACCCAGTCTGTTAGGGTAGTTGAAGTCTCTCAATATGATGGTGTTTGCTGAGACATTCATATCCTCCAATGTCTTCAGGAAGGCTGAATGGGGTTCCTGAGATTGGGAGGGTGGTCTGTAACATGCTACCAGTTGTATAGCAGTTTTGCGTACGGTTAGTTACACCTGGATGGTCTCTGATGCTTCATGTGTTGCCACTAACCTGGAGGTGTGGGTGTCCTTGATGAATATGGACACTCCCCCTCCATAGTTGCAGGTCCTAATGTGTACATGAAGGGATAGAAGTAGAGGGTTTTGTAACCAGATGAAGGAAGGCTGTTTACTTAGTATAATCTGCAGCTAACTTAACGATCAGCGCTGCCCAGCGCCAAATCGGATGCTAACTGAGCAGCAGTACTGGGTGCTATAATAAGGTAACACAGTACACTTTCACAGTATAATGAATATGAGCAATATTTCCAGATGTTTGCATTTGTACAGGGCACTGGCACAGCTCCTTGCAAATATGCTAGATTTATATCAAATCTGACTACTAAGCCCTCTGGCCAATAAAATGACCACTTTGAGCCCTTTTGTGTGCTTCCCAACTCAGACCAGGTAAACACAGACTGCTGCTGAATGAATAATCCCAGTCATCCTAGTGTAAGAGCACAGTAAGTGTGCCTGGAGTGAACTGCTACCACTAACTGAAGTACACTGTTGTATCTGTATCTTTAACTCGTATCCGAGTGATGCCTCCAGGTGCATCTGCAGTTAACTCCTACTGACACCTCTAGGCATCAAATATTGATTGTTCATATTTGCATCAACAACCCCAAAACCATGCTATGTACAAGGTTTTAAAATAGTTCATCTTAAAGCTTACATAATGGCATACTCAACTGCAGTAATATTTGATCTGTCTAAAGATATATACGGTAGATATATTAACTGTTTTTGTGATATTAATTTATATAAATATTTAGAAAAATGTGAAAATTATATCTCAAGCAAGTAATAGAACTCCTTAGCCTGTTGTGAAAGTCCTCCACTAGATGAATAAAATGCTGCTGATAGCATGTATGTAACTTGAGTGGGTGCAAAGATATTGGAAGTTGTTTACAAAAGGTTACAAACTTAAGTTACTGTGACTTATAAAATTCAGTTTAAGACATGAAACCTAAAGAATGCTACCACTATAAAAATACTTTGTACTGAAGGTATACTACTTTCATAACTTTCATAACCCCTGTGGTTCAAAGATATGAAATGTGAGGACATAATTTGATTCTTACAAAAGGCTAAGGCTCCGCCCATTGGAACTTGCAGTGCTAACTTCCTGAGCTCCATTGGAGTGAGTTAAAACAGCTTATAAAAGTGTGATGATTGAACAAAAGTACTTGTAGAAATGAGCCAAGAGCTACTCAGTTGTGCAGAATTTAGGCATTAAAAAGAAGGTAAGCTGGTTAATTGGCCTGCCAGCCAGTAAAACTAGGCTGCAGTGGTGCAGTGGTTATCGTTGTTGCCTCCCAGCAAGAGATTCCATGGTTTGATTCTTAGCTGGGGTGCCTTTTGTGTGGAATCTACATGTCTTCCCTGCAGTCACGTGGGTTTCTGCCAGTGCTCCAGTTTCCTCTCCCATTCCGAAGATGTAGGTGGATTGGAGACGGTAAATTGGCCATTGTGTGTGTGTGCGCGCGCAAGTCAGTTGTACAGATGAACTACCACTGCAGGGCTAGCCACCTGGCGGTGTAATCCTTTGCTTGAGATTGTCACTGGAAGTGACATCCTGACCCCATATGCAAAATGGGGAAAGGGTTTGGGGATTGATGCAGGAATGTCTAGTTTCCCCTACGTGTACAGACCAGGCTACCACCCACTTGCCACTAGATGGAAAATCCACTGCCCTCTTGATGTAAAAATACAAGTGCTTGCTAGAGTGTAAAAATACACTACTTTATCCAAGAGCTAGCTAGATAATGAATTCAGAGCAAGTAAAACAGAGACAAAATTAACTTTTTTCCCAAAATAAGGACAAGGAAAGGCAAATCAAGATGTAAACAATGTAGAAAGCGAGAAGCTTATAAAGCTTAATTTGCAGTAAGGGTGGGCAGCTTAAAATCAGTTTAAAAAGCAGATCAAGGGGTGATAGCGGTCAGTGCTTGTAGCTTTTGCAGGTCCTTGAGTCTTATCAGAAAAGAGACTCAGAACTATCACTTGAAACAGATCCCCCAGTGGGGGGAGATGTAAAATGTGCAGCCTAAGTAATTTTGTTTCTGTCATGTAGGTCAAAAGCACCAGGCCATGCATATTTCTTAAAACAGAAAATCAATTTAAGCAACTTGGATAAGAAATTACTCCTCACCTAACGTGGGGTCACCAGCAGTGCTTGTGGTTTTTGCAGGTCTTCAGCCTTACTAGTTGTCTGTCTTTCGGCTTTTCCCGGTTAGGGGTCGCCACAGCAGAACTCCGGTCTGCTAATGATTGGCTGTAGGTTTTTATGGTGCAGAGTTGCCAGCTTGACGCCCAACCCTCAACGAAGGCACGCCCAGTCACGTATGTCTTTCGGAACACCACTCTACCGCAGGGAGGACATGCAGACTCCACACAGAAGGCACTCCCCACACTCCAGCCGAGAATCTAACTGGAGAACCTCTTGCTGTGAGGCAACAACGCTACCGCTGCACCACTGCGGATTTGTCAAGTCTTCCTAGTAAAGACTTAATTTAGGGTAGATTGATTACACAGCTGGAGTTTTTCTTCAGATGACCTAAGGACCTGCTGCAGTTACCAAAGCTTACAGTCCTAATCCCAGCGTAATGGATCACGTGTGCATCAGTATATAGTTTCAGGTTGGCAGCATGGAGATGCTTTGTGCCCAATACCATTCAGGAACTCTGACTTGAAAAAACTAACTATGAAAAAAAGGAATGCAAAGAATACCAGAACGACTGACCGTGTTGCTCTCAGGAATATTTAAGTGCTTTCATCTTTAAAGTTTTAAGACTTCATCAGATGATAAAACCACTTTCCAAAAGATTTTAAATTCATAATACTAAGTCACATGATTAAAAAAGTCATCCATTCAAGAACTGCTTATTGGCACAGGCTTGAAGCTAAGCAGCCAAATTCCACAGTTTTACTGCCTACATTCTGCAGCTCCTACATAAAGCATTTAACTGGGGTGTTCCATAGGTTCGTGTTGTGCCTCCACAAGGGACTGAAATGCAGTAAGACTGAGCTCATTTTGCTTCCTGCAGTGTGTTGTCATTATGTAAGCCCCACTGGCTGCAGTCAGCACATACTGATCGGGTAATACAGGTGAACATTTCTGGGACCCTTAGTTGACGGTCAAGACCATGTGATTGAGTTTTTGAAAACTTGGAAGCTTTTGAGTGGAGACTGAAGTTACAAGGATCAGGAAATTTACCCTTTTCACTGTAGTGCGATCTGAGTGAGTTTCAGAAACTTGGTCATATGGTCTTAGCCATATGAATTTAGAATTTCTGAGAACTCTACCATCTGACAGAGCCTATTTCTTTATCGCTATTAACTGGGGACATTCCAGAGAAATACGTTCAGATGTGTAGTGTCATGCATTCTGCCTGACCAAAGTATTCTTTCAAACTGCATGGGTTAAAACTGTAATTTACTTCTAAGCAAATTAAGTCTAGTCTACTGCAAATATGGGTAGGTAAAAAGCTTGGTATTAATCGGATCTTAAGTGCTTGGAGTAATGACTTTATTGCTTGAGGTATACAAAAACTGAATTTACCAATTTTGTTTAAATTCTGCAGCTGGAGTTTTTGCTGTGTAGTTGACAGGCATTTTCTCCCAGCATAACTTCTTGCCTATTACCTTTAAAATTTGTCATGGAAAACACTTTCTGATCTTTAATTCTGTGAGAAGGATCTCCGAGGTGCAGGTCTTGGAGCGCCTTACAGCTTTCCTAAGGATAAGTTTAACTTTAAATATGGATTTAAAATAAAAACGTTATCTACATAGAAACAAGACTGGACAACTGTTTAAAGTGCTTTCACACCATAGCAGGTGCTTCATCAGACCATGAGTAAATTATGGACATACAATCTGTAGAAACATCAGTGTACAAATGTATCCAGTGAACAGTAACCTTTCATTCACACCAGCCATTCACTGCAGTCTGATAAGCACATTTAACATCACCTGAATAAATCTTACTTTTAAAATGGGTCTTGGAGACCCTACCATTGAGTGCAGTGATTTGTTTGCCTGCAGCTTCACTGTCCAATACAATTCATGATTCTCTGTACAACTCCTAAAATCATCCAAACGTGCATTCACCTTCACTTTTTCAATAACTTCAAAACCATGCATCTCATGATCCAGTACATGCTTGGCTAAAGCACTCTTAGTATCCCTGATACATATATAATGTGTTCCCTAATCTGTTCATCAGGGATCGGTTAGTTTTCCTGATATAAAAACTCATACAGGACTTAATTGGCAATATAAACCATATCTGTAGTGGCGCAGTCAGCTGTGACATCAAATCTAAATATTTCTCCTGTCTGGGGTGAGGAAGCACATTGGACGTATCAGTATAGGCACAAAATTGCACCTCTTACAGCACTGTGCCCAATGTATTAATTTCAAGTGACTTATAATTTTAAGAGTTGCATCTATGTAGATTTTTTATTTTAATGTAAGTAGAGGTTTAAGTCCTTCAGCTGGTCTTGTCACAGACAGCTCTAGCATCACTGGCATAACGGAGCAGAGATCTTAAAAAAAAATGCTTCTCCCCTTATTAAAACTCTCTTCGTCCATGGTCTAAGCATCCACTACGGTGTTAAAGCGTTTGTCTATTTATATGTTAAAAGTCTCGCTTTTCATTCAGTTGTCTTCAGTCGTGTTTCTGTGCAGATAGGTTTTTATTTTACTTTGTTGTGTCAAAGGCACAGTTAATTCCTTGAGGGGCATTTTTGTTGATAAAATAGGGATTTTTCTTCTGAGTAGTCTCAATTAGCTTTCAATGAATGTACAACTAGTAATCCGATCTTGCACCCCAAACTGAGGGGAGAGGAATTTTGCACACAGGCAGCTGTGGTATTGTGTAATAAACTGACTTTGGGCAGTTATTTCAGCTGTTACTCCAGGCAAGTAGACTGGATCAGTACACTATTGAAGTGGTAGGCTTACTGAATTGTTTGAGGGTTGTGGAAAAACACTGTAAAGGGGCAGGTAAGGGTGCATTTCACCAGAACATCAGCCACCTTTTAAAGCAAGGGACTTCACACCTACCCTAGAACTTGAGTTGTGTATAAAATGCCATGTGTCTTCATCTAGTGCATCAGACTAGTTATGGGCATTTAAGTCTTTTATGCCACAGATTGACCATCATGAATGAGGTCTGACATTTTCATTTACCGCAGTGCATTGCTTGCCTCCCCTCTAAGATGTAGTAAGGGAGGGGGGTTTGTATGTTGGCACAGTGGCTGTGCTATGAATTTGTAGCTTCTAGAAGCCGTAACAAGTGACCCTGATGTGATTTGTTGACCATTTGGAACACTGATCCCAAGGACTAATTTTCAAGTCCATCTCATTAGTGGTACATAAAGGAATGTTGTAAGCACTAAATAAGCTACTAATTACTACAGCAGTCAACCTTCCTCATTACCTAGAGGAAAACCATTTTTTGTACTTAACTTTCCTCACTTGCTTAGAGAAAAACAGCTGTTTTACTCAAAGTAGTGTTTTATTCAGGCATGTCCAAGGGTCAGCTCCCAGTCTTCTCTCCTGTCTATCTGATGAATCTGGGCATCTTGGGGCAATGTAGAAATTGCCTCATGTACGCAGACAACCCTCTCCTACCACCCAATACTACAACCTGTGAGAGATGCACTTATCTAGCCAAACTGGAGGTAAAGCTCTCTCCAACCAAGACTGAACTTGACAGTCAAGAGGAGAAGGTAAACACTTGCACCATACCACACTCATCGCATAGTCTCTCAAAATCTACACTACCAAAATCCACACACACACAAACATTCGCGGAGGCTCTCAATCTGCTCAAGCAACAGAGACCTCCAAAGCAGAAATGCAAGCAGCCTCCACCCCCCAACACAACCCAAATGACACAGCCCGCAGACTCACTGTACCACTCAAACTCCGCCAGTAAGGCAAAACAACGTACCCAACACACTAGTCATAGGTGACTATAGTCAGGCACACTGTCCCCACTCACCATGCTAAACAAGGTTACTGTCAGCTGCCTGTCAGGTGCCAGGATCTGCCACATAACCCATGCACTCAGGTCACTCCACAACAAGTACAAATATGACTCTCGCATTGTCAATGTTGGTGTGAACGACCTGAGACATACCTCCCTGGACTACACGGAGACATGGAAGAGTGCTCCGATCTTGTAGCCCAGGCAGGTATGACCCTAGCCCGGACTAGCATCCTGTCATCACCCAGAATGATACCGCAGTACAAAGACAAAACGATTGACTTCAATAATTGGCCATGCTTCTGGTGTCATTCTAAAGGGATCCAGTATCTGCCTGGGATGACATGGTCGACAGACCACGATGCTTTGCCAGAGATGGCCTGCACCTGTCACCCCTGGGATTCCGGATACTGGCTAAGGTTCTTGCCACCCATATAGTCTTTTTTAGGCAAGGTTCAAATGACAAATTCACCACTGTAACAGGCACAGGCAAGCAAAAACGGAGGGTGATGCTACTCAATGCTAGAAGTCTAAATCTCAAAATGCACATGTTTGAGGCATTCCTTAAAATGGAGAACACCGATATCTGTGTAGTGACTGAGACCTGGTTCAAGGCTCCAGAGAACACCCTTGCACTACCAGGCTGTAACTCATACCACACTTTTTGGCCATGTAACCTGGACCGGAACACCAAAGGCGGAGGTGTCTCTATATTCATTAAGGATATCCACACCTCCAGGCTAGTTGCTCAGCATAATGCATCTGAGGTTATCCAAGTGCAACTAACTCTGGGCAAAACTGCAGTCCAAATTGTAGCTTGCTACAGATCCCCCACCATGCCCCAGGATTCCCACTCTTTTTTTTCTTGATGTACTGGAAAATATTAGGGTTTAACCAAACACCCTAATAATGGCCGATTTCAACTACCCCACCATTAACTGAGAACTACTCCTGTATCAACTCCTTCGTTAAAATGCTTTCTGGAATTCATAAACTCCAATGCTCTGGATCAACTTATCCCCACCCCCACCAGGGGCAGCAGCATCCTAGACCTAGTCATTACCAACATGAGTGACCGGTGTTCCACACCTGAAGTCAAAGCCTCATTGGTCCGATCCGACCATAAGCTAATCACCCTAGATAGCCACATCCTGCCCCCACCCCCATTAAGGAAACCACGGAAAAAAATTTCTCCAAAGCCAACTTTATGCTTAAGACAGAAGTGGAGAACTTTGTGACACCCATGCCAATGGACAATACAGTTACGACTACTGAATCCTACACAATTGCACTTTATAAGCACATGTATTGTGCTATCCCTAACAGAACCAAGACGCTATCCTCCAAAAAAAGAAGCCAATCTGGTGGTCCCCTGTCATAAAGAAACTATACAACAGAAGGAAGAAACTGTTGCAAAAGAGTAAAATCCCATGAGTGGAGGAGCTCCCTTGTCAGCCTCAGTAAGAAGCTGCGATCCCTGAAAGTCCTCCAAAGCTAGTTACGAAAACAAAATTGCCACTGAGACAACCGCAAAGCATTCTATAGCTATCTCAAGAATCTCAATGGCAACACTCGGATATGCTCTGAGTTACAGCAAAATGGCAATAAATATACAGACCCAGCTGATATTGCCAAGATCCTGGCAGGTTCATTGCTAACTTTACCCCCTCTCACCCTCTAAAGGGCCCATCTCTATAACGGAAGAATGCAAAGTTCCTGTAATCACGGCTGCACAGGTAAAAATCCCACACTCCAAAGCCAAGAACACCGCATCCATGGGACCAGACAACATCCCAGGCTGCGTTCTACACAAACTACAGAACGAACTGGCACCCCACACAAGTACCATGATCAATCATAGCCTCACCTCAGGCTTTATGCCACTGAGTGGTGCACAGCGGTTATCCCACTCCACAAAGGGGGAGCCACCACGGACCCCGGGAATTACTGCCCCATTAGCCTGACGAGCCTGGTCTGCAAGGCCATGGACTGTATCATCATGGAACTTATAAACAGACATTGGTAATCTCCAAACTCTGGACCCCACCCAGTTCGTGTTTATGAAAGGTAGATCATGTCTGTCAAACCTGATAGACTTCTTTGAAGCAGTCACCAAAGCTGTAGACGAGGGTAAGGTGGTTCACACAGCCTATCTAGATCTTGCCCAAGGCTTTCAACACCATCCCCCACTCTGGAACTGTAGATAAACTCACTAAACTGGTATAAATCCCTACGTCACAAAATGGGTTGCCAACTGGCTCACTGACGGAACCCACACTGTGAGAGTAGCAGACTCCAATCCAACTTCAGACAAGTGGAGTACCACAGGGTTCAGTCCTGGGTCCCCTCCTGTTGGCCTGTATTTCAGAGAAGTAGATACCAAACACAGAAGGTCTTTGGCGAACGAAGTTCGCAGATGACTGCAAACTAGGAGCCATAATCTGAACTCCTAACGATGTGGACATCCTACAAAAGGGTCTCACTGAGACAGATGTCTGTCAAAGCCGTGGCCTCAAGCTCACTGCCAAAAAGTGCATTGTCATCTCCTTTGGTAAAAACTCTGTACCCATGAACTACAACATAGGCGGTAGTATAACACTGAAAGTGAGACCTAGGGACACAGGTGGACCATAGTCTCTCCGTTGATAATCACATCGCCACAGTAGTCAGGAAATCCTTCTACGTGACACCTCATCACAAAAGGTTTCTCATCCAGAAAGAGGTAGTTGTTCCCCTCTACTAATCACTTGTACCCATTGTAGAGTACAATGCCCCTTTTGGTATGTATGTTGCATTTAGCATTTTACCTTAAATGAAGACAAGACAATTCTTCCTCTCTTTCAGTGGTATTTATTACACAGTGGGGGAGCCTCATGGAAAGTACCAGGGAGACTCCCCAAACAAAGGAATGCATAAGCTTGTATGCTGGTAATACTGCTGACGGTACAAAAATTATAAACTAGACCAATTTAAATTAGTACAAAAGACAATTAACCAGTCAGTGGTTTACCCGTAGGCTTAAAGCAGTTCACATTACTACTTCTCTAGGCAGAAAAAGAAAATCGGATGTACTTCCATATAAGGCACATTTCCTGCTTTCAAACTGGCTCTTGTTTTTCAGTACTTTTCCGCTATTCAGTTTACTCAGAGTTCATAGTACAAAGTCCATCTTAATGCATGCAGATTCACATACTCAGTTTCCTTAAGCACATACGTTGGCCGTTCATATTTTACTATCCCCCCATTTGATGCTGTGTAAGCATCACCATTTAGTCTATCATACATTTGCCCTAAGTCTAACATAAGCATGTGGCTGGTTCCTTCAACATTGTCCCACATTTTTATTTCATCATCCATATTTGACTGCAGGCATATAAAACTTTAGCACCTTTTTAGTAGTTTTAAGAAATTAATTTCAAATCAATGCTTTTATTAAAAACACAAAGGCAATAAGAGGTAATACTGCGATTAACTTCAATAGTCCACCTCCCCAACCCGAGAACAGGTTGGTTAACCATGCCCAACATCCTTGGCTTTAGAGTTCAGAGACGACTTTCAATTTTGTGCGGATTATCAGGAATAAACGTACATCATCATCCCGGATTAAAGCGCAAGTTCCACCTTTCGCCACTAGGGTGAAATCGAGAGCCATACGGTTTTGGAGGACTACAGCTCTCATAGCAGTCAGTTCATCGGTCACTAGTTCTAAAGCAGAAAATGTGGCATTGCTTAATACTTCAAGCAATGTGGACAGTTTTCTCAGTTCTCAAACTGATTTTACTGCTCCGTATGCTGGAATTATAACAGCCCACAATATGATGTCATCACCCAAGTCCATATGAGAGTCCTTTGGTGCCAGCATGAGCTAAGTCATGATGATAAATCCATGAAGAATCAACTTGACCTGCTGGATTAGCAGGCTTTTTAACCTCTCAAACGTTCTGAATTTTTCCTTTTAGGTAAAGCAGGTGTATGTCTGGCCGGGACTAAATAACCTAAGAAACCGTTACCAGACCAGTTTTCCGGTAGCCATTTATAGGCCTTTCTTCCGCATATAACAGTCCTGCACCAGGGTGGTAATGTTTGAAGAATGGTCACTGCCCGTAGTTATGCCATGGAATACGGCAAGAAATAAGATATTGAGAACCAAGTAATGAGGCATTTCTCAATGTCTGCTGAATGGCATCAAATGAGACTTGACAGCCCGAGGCTATGCGGTTTCCTTCTGTGTAATTGCACTGGTATTCAATTGTCGTGTTGCAGACACTTTGTCCCATTTTCCAAGTCCAATGATGTTGACTTGAGTAATTTCGCTGGAAACTGTGCCATTGCGACGGAGAGAAAGTTGTAATGCAATAGATTTACTGGATGTAATGTTAGCAGTGTTGTCAAGTAAGCTAGTCCATGTATCGATGATACTTAGTGGAGCCGCAGCCAATGACAGTCCCCCATGTACGGAGTGAATGGCAGTGCAGATCCAGCAGTTAGAAACGTTGAACGTAGAAGCATAAACCTATTTGATGGCTTGATATGTGTTGAAAGGTGGGTGCCAAATAGCTCGCTTGGTGTGATGCGTCGATGGGGCAGGGAATAAAAATGGCCACATTAAAAATAACAGTACAACAAGAATGACCACCAAAATGGCTGTCCAATATTTTTGTGGAAATGGTTGAGTCTACATAGTGTCGGGAGTTTGGAGTTTTCCAAAAGGGTAGATGTTGGGCATAGTCAGGCACTGGAACAGTTCTACTGCGAGTACGGGTAGCAATGGGGGGAGAATCTGGAGTTGAAAAAGATAAAACGCTGTTGGTCTTCAGACGGCACAACTTTTTTGACGTGTGAAATGTGGATCCAGGTTGGAGATCCTTGCGGTCGCACAGCAGATGACGTTGTCAGAAGAACTAGGAAGGTCCCCTTCCAGCGCGGCTGGAGCGCTGTTTTTCTAGAGAAGGACTTAACGTAATCTCAATCGCCTAGTTGTAGGGCAGATGACAGGAAAGGATCAGTCAGCCAAGTTATTTCCCTTCGCTACTAGGGAGTCGGACTGGTGAGCTACACACTTGACAACAGCAATTTTAGAAGGTAATAAGTCCTGTAAGAGGTGATAATTATACAGGTAATTTTTAGTCTGTGCCCCAGAGGATGTCAAAAACCCCCTTTCCTTCTACAAGGTACCAAAATCATGAACACCACCATGGTCATAACATGAATCGGTATAAATAGTAACAGATCTGTCTTTGGCCATTTTACATGCATGCGAAAGTGCCACCAATTCCTGTGGTTTGCCCTCGTCACTAGTTGGAATCGAGCAGGGTTTAGTGGTGGGCAATGTGTAATTTGAACAGCGGGATTACTTGATAAACCTAACTCCTATTTAGTGAGGAGAGCATTACAAAGATACTGTTTTTTGTTTTTGAGCAACACTTGCACCGCATGAGGTACTGCTAGTATAGTGTCCTGTCCTAAAGTCAATGGTGCTGCCATATCGATCAAAACAGCAGCGGCTGCCACTGCTCGTAAACAGAGTGGATAGCCAGAAGCAACAGGGTCTGAGTGCTGTAATATGCTATAGGTCGATAGACCCCCGTGCGCGCTTGCGCTAGCAGGCCCAGGGCAGTGTTTCTTTCACAATAGAAGAAAAAGGGTTTAGAGTAATCTGGGAGCCCCAGGGCAGGTGGATTTATCAGTGCTGTTTTAATAGCCTAAAAGGCGTTTTCATGTTCAGGGGGCCAAGGCAGAGGATCTGTAACTTCCTTTTTTAGAAGCTGTAACAGAGGGGCCGAAATTTCTGAAATTGGGCACCCATTGTCTACAATAATCTACTAGGCCGAGGAACCCCCTGAGTTGTCAGAGTTACAGGGCGGGGGGCAGTCTGGAGGTAATTCTGCTTGGAAGTATTTGACGTAAACCCATAGAAATGGTGTCCCAGGTATTGTACCTTTTCTTGACAGAACTGTAGTTTAGATTTATTTACCTTAAAACCTCGTTCAGCTAAAGCTTTAAAACCATAAGTGAATCCTCTATACAAGACTTAGTATCTTGTGAAGCTATAAGAATATAGTCTACATATTGGACCAATACTGAACGTGGAGGTAACTGTAAATCCTGCAGCTGTCTGTGCATCTCTCTAGAGAATAGGGTTGGAGATTCTACATAGCCTTGGGGTAGTCTAGTCCAAGTATACTGTTGGCCCTTGTAAGCGAATGCAGACAAATACTATCAGAATGTACTGGGATAGAGAAAGCTGATGAGATGGCTAACTGTAAAACAACGTGCTGTAGGTGGGATACAGCTTAAAATCGTAGCTGGGTTTGGTACGATTGGAAAAACAGGCAAGACAGCTTTATTGACTTCTCGCAAGTCTTGCACAAATCTGTAAGCTTGTTTACCAGGTTTCCTTACCGGTGGAATTGGAGTATTACATGGACTTGTAGGTACTATAATTCCTTGTACCAAGGCAGAAATGACGGGGGCAATACCAGATGTATACTTGGACCTGACTACCCCAAGGCTATGTAGAATCTCCAACCCTATTCCCTAAATGCCAATAAATCCCAAATCATTCTTTTCTCCCCCTCACTTTTGATAAGCACACACTCAAGATCACCAGCCTCTCTCACTCCTCAATAGAAGTTTTCTTGTGCCAAACTACGTGGTGTTACCATTGATGAACACCTGAAATTTAATACTCTTATTCAACTAAACATAAAAAAAAAATCCACCAAAAGCTTGACGTGCTTTATAGAAATGCCCCCTTTCTATCATTAGCTACTAGACCAACCATTGCCTCCACCTTCCTTTTACCTTCTCTATTGTATGGTGCTCCTCTTACCAACCTCACAGCTTCTATCTCCTCAACTTTGAAAGTTGCTACAACAAAATCGCCAAATTCGCTACTAACTCTAGGCATTCTACACACTATTGCATCTCCCTCCATAGTCTTAAATGGCTTGAACTCACTAATCATTTTGACTACCTCCAACTTACTACTGCCCACAAACTAATTTTTAACCCCACTGCTTGCTCTATCTATCTTACCTTTCTACACTCCTCTCAAGCCCCGAAGATCAGCCCACCAAAATCTTCTTACAGTTTGCAAACCTAAACGACCCCCTGGCAACCTACTTTCTTATACTATAGCAAAGAAATGGAACTCGCTTCCTCCCCTGCTAAGAATCACTACAAGCCCAGAAAAATTCAAATCTCTTCTCCACTCTCACCTCTCCCAAAACTGGAAATGTAACTGTATACTTCCTACCTAGATCCTTTCACTTCCCCTTTTCAATTCCTCTCTCTCCTGCCCCTCTCTCTTCCAGCTCTTTTCTCCTGCCCCTCTCTCTCCCAACTTTTTTTCAGCCCCCACCCTCTACTCTCTATTTTCTTCCCCCTAAGTAAATTCTTTTATATCCTCACTTCCCCACTGCTTATATCCCTCTTCTTGCAACTGTATCTCTTTTGCTGTAAAATGCATCTTTCACCTCAAACATAAAATGAAACTTTGTAGTTTTTTCTGTGCTACAAATTTTAATCTTTTTAAAAAACTTTTTTTCTTGTTTGTAAATTCTTTAGTGTGCAATGTGTTTGTAAATTCGGAGCTTTTCTCCCCTGGCCTCCACTGAAAACGGGCTTTCGGGTCCAGTGGACATCCCTGGTTATCAAACTGAAAATAAATGTAGCCTCTGCCATCAAAGGGTACTGTGGTACCCAAGGTAACTTTGCTCCGGGTTTTAAGGTTATTTTTACAGGAGTGGCTGAAATCGGTAACCCAACATCGAGTGGTCCATAGATGAGGGTAATGAATTTAAATGCTTATTTTTATTGAGGTCAGACTGCATACATATTGTTTGCAGAGTGACAGTTTCATCCAAAGTAGCCAAAATACTATCTTGTTTATCTGAAGGTACTTGTAAATATACTCCTTCAGCTGTGCAGAAAATGGTCGCTCCCATCTTACAGAGCAAATCTCTCCCCATTAAATTTAAAGGTGCTGAAGGTCCTACTAAAAATGCATGATTGTCTTGTAAAGGTCCCAGAGTTACTGGGACGGTTTCAGAATATTCAGTAGGAACACCAGAGACACCTACTCCTCTAGTTGTGTTATTGGAGAGGGGGACATTTATTGCTGCTTCGCCAGCTAGCATAGATTTGGTTGCTCCAGTGTCTATTAAAAATGGATATGGTTTATTTTTGACAAGTAACATAGCGTGGTCCATCTTGATCCACAGGGATGCAAGGGCACAATTGCTGTTGTCTTTGCTCAGGGAACCTTCATTGTGATGGCTGCCGGTTGGTGGGGTCCAATTAGATTTCCACTGAGGTGACGTATCAGTGGGTGGGGCAGGTTGCACTGCCAGATACGGACATCCATTTCTCCAGTGGCCTACTTGGCCACAATTGAAACAACTCAGTCTTATTATTATAGCTTTGGGGTGGGGCTGATAGTGTTTCCTGCCAGTTTTGTCTATTTAGGTTTCCTGCCCCTTGGCGTCCACCTCGTCCACGCTGCCCGAAGGCAGTACATATCTGAATCTGTGCTTTAACCAATTTTTCCTGTGCTAAGTGGTTGGGGAGGTATTGCACTTCTGTGACTAATTCATGCCATCCAAGACTAGGCCAGTTTAAACATACTTCCTTTAGCTTATCCCTTACTTGTGGGCGTAGCCCATCTACGAATGCAGCCTAAAATCTACTCTGTGCCGGCCCTTCGGTGGGTTCTGGGTAACCAGAATAAGCCAAAAAGGCTTCAGTGATGGTATTTCAATACTCGTCCACAGGTTTGTTGTCTTTTTGAAGAACTGACTTGATTTTGGACTAATTGGGTCTGGGTGGGACTATTAATGTAATAGCGTGTACTATACACTGTGACCGCTTCAAACCCATTATCTCCTAGTGAATCATGTTTTGGAATCTGAGTAGGGACATCAGCGTGGTCCCAAATTTGTTTCATCAGATCAGCCGGTATGGCGTACTAAAGAACTGCCCTGACTATTGTAGGATTTTGTAAACAAATATGTCCTGCCAGCACATGCTGGAACTTGGCTGGATTAGTACGGATAGGCGGTAGTGATTTGGTAATGGCTTGAAAATCAACTGCCGACCACGCCCTAGGTACTACAACAGTCGGTGATTCCTGTGCACTTCTAGCGTGGACTGGGTTAGGTACCTCCCTCAAAGGTAACAATCTGTCGTCCTCTGACGACTCCGATTTTGGATTAAATTTATCTGGCCCAAAATATCCATCCCCCCTGTCAGTTATAGCGGGGAACTGGCCAAAATGCCTCCGGTGTAAATGTCGCTTCCCTTTTCCTTTGTAATAAGGTTTAGCTTTAAAGTACATTACAGCTTTTGATTCTACCAGTTCTTGGTCCCTTTTTTTTTATCGCTCGTTTCTGGATCAGATTCACTAGACTGACTGCAGCTTGTTCTCTCTAGTGGTGGAATCTTTAGTGGTAGAATCTGGCTGCTGTGTTCTGGCTCCTTGTTGAGCGAGGGGGGCTGATACTGCGGTGGTGCAGTCAGTGGTGGGGGAAGCCAGGCATTATCGTCTTCTGAGGATTCATTTATTTGCAATTTAGCTAATTCCTTTACAGGATAAAGCTCCTTAAAGGGTGGGCCCTTTCAAGCATTTACCGTTTACATCTAAATTATTAGCAGTGTGTTGTAATTCCCTCAATTGCTCTTAATTTTTGCTGATTATCTTTTAGACTACTAATAACCAAATCCTTCTCTCTTTCGCCTCTGTCATCCAATCATTAAATGCTGCCCAGCACAACCCTGGTGTTATTCTCCCTTTTTTCCTTAACTTTCCTTGGTGATTAAGCAAAATATTTGTATTAAAACTACCATTTTCTGGAAAGGCGAGTTTGCCATCACCCTTGGTGAGGGCGACCCACTGACTTATAAACCTACACCTGTCCCGGGACAAACGAAAATACATATAACCTGCTGATATACCTCTTTCTGGCTCCTTTGTTTCCCACACTTGCTCTCATTTTCACACAATAAGCTGTACTGTTTTTTTTTTTTTTATTATTTTTTTTAATACAGATTTAGCTGTGACGTTTTGTAAACCTAGTTTTCCCCACTCTCGTATCTCCTTTCACTCTTGTGTCTCCAGTTTTTCGTTTTAACCCACTCATACTGCACAATCAATAGCAGAAAAGAAATGCATGCCACTTGCCTCAAAACAACTGAATTATTACGTTTCTATAAAGTTATTAATACCAAATTTTAAAACAGGTGAGTACAGGAAATGAAAGAAACACTGCCAGAAAATTTCTGTCATGGGCCCTTTCACTAGCAGTATTTCGTTAAATCCCCAATTGCTGCAGCTGTTAATTCAAATCCAAGTAAACGGCACAAATTGTTGCATGTAGCATTTTACCTTAAATGAAGACAAGACAATTCTTCCTCTCTCTTTCAGTGGTATTTATTACACACGTGTGGGAGCCTCATGGAAAGTACCAGGGAGACTCCCCGAACAAAGGAATGCATAAACTTATATGCTGGTAATACTGCTGACAGTACAAAAAAATAAACTAGACCAATTTAAATTAGTACAAAAGACAATTAACCAATCAGTGGTTTACCCGTAGGCTTAAAGCAGTTCACATTACTACTTCTCTAGGCAGAAAAAGAAAATCGGATGTACTTCCATATAAGGCACATTTCCTGCTTTCAAACTGGCTCTTGTTTTTCAGTACTTTTCCGCTATTCAGTTTACTCAGAGTTCGCAGTACAAAGTCCATCTTAATGCATGCAGATTGTCACATACTCAATTTCCTTAAGCACATACTTTGGCTGTTCATATTCTACAGTATGTATCTCACAAGACATCTACGACAACTGGAAAGGTTGCAGGAATACCTCACAAAGAGGATTACTGGCCTCAAACAGATGCCCTACACTGTCTCAAACTCAGTCACATATCGCCTATTCAGAGGCGATCTCTGCCTAATATACAAAGCTATGTCAAACCCAGATCTGTTGGACATGCTCCCAATCCCTCCGAGCTACACGCTCTAGGGACCTAAATCTTGTCACTGCAATAAACTGAACATGCTGGAGGGATAAATTCCTGTCCCAGAGACTTCCCATACTCTGGAATAAACTACCTGTCTATATCAAACAAAGCCCCTCATTAGCACTCTTCAAGAAAAATCTTGATTAGATGGGAACTAGGAAATTCACCCCAGGGATCACTTCTGTGGATCTGCTTGACTGCACAGAAAATAATTTTCTTGGGTGGCAAAAGCCAGGGTACCTTTTTGGCTGCACTTGTATAGGCCTTAGGGTTTATAGCCTAGTACCTACCTATGGAGTGAATAAAGTTCTAAAACTAGTGCCATGTGTTTAGACTATACTAACATTGAAGAAATTCATTTGGTTGTGTCCAGACATAAATGCAAGTTTAAAACTGTTTTTTATAGGTTTTATACATTGAAAATATGAAAGCAAACATAACAGACGTGTTGGATGTATTCTCAGGCTTGTGAGAGTGTTTGCATTGACATTAAGTGCTCAGGCTTTGGTGGTTAGTTGAGTTACGCCAAGAAGAAAAGGGGAATTGTGGAGGTATTGACTGGGTTGCTAATCATAACCAGCATATTGTGTTTGAGACGTGTATACCAAGAAAGTCACTGAGTGAAGCTTTTGAGGTGAATTTTGACATCCATGCTAGAACACAATACTTGATTACGATCAGAGATCCCATTATAATTCTTTGTAGTGCATGGAGATTTATCTGCTACATGTACCACAGATTAGCCAGAAATATTAACAAGTGTCACCACTTTAAAACCTGGTAAAGCCATGGGGAAGTGTCTGAAGTCCTGTACAAGGGAAGCAGTCATACTGAAAATAGTGGGCATACTTTAGCAGACGGGCATTGAAATAAAGCTGTTTTCATATCTTGCTGCTGTCTTAGTGCAAATGCAGTCTTAACAGCATTCCAAGTGTTAAAATTGGGTCTCGTCCAATAGCAGTGCTGAACAGGGTGTAACTTAGCTGTTTAGCCATTTTTTGAGCATAATCCTGGAACTCTGTTTGCTACAGTGTAGTTATCAGTGAAAGAGGAGAGAATGTGAGGACCTTTTATTCAAGGTGGTAATAGCAGGTGGCAGAAGCAGAGTTGTAGATAATGTGGAGTTCAGAATGATGTAGCTTGAGTCAGTGTGATTGTGAACCATTTTGTTTAGGACTTGGCACATTTGGATGTTGCTTACAAGCGAGTTATTTGATCTGAAGCAGTTAAAGCTTTTCATGTATTTGAACATTCAGAACAGCCTAGCTGATTGTGAAAGTCAGAATTGTAATGCTTTAAGAATTGGATATTTCCACATCTGAGGTACCTTGCCTATCACTACAGTTTTGTCTGCTCGTCCATTTGTCTTTAAATCTGCAGTTGCTTGTGTAAAAGCAACACTTCACTGGCTAGTCATTTATGCACCTTTTGGAGTGTTAACCGCCTGATCCCCGTTTTCACAAAGGTCTGTTTAAAAACTGCTTAAGGTACAGCATGTGCACTGTAATAAAACTGTGGGCAGAGACCAAGGATTGCATAAAATAGTATATGCCTGGCCTTTTTCACAGTCAGAGACAAATTTCCTTTCTGAAGTGATATTTGAACAGATTAAAAATGGTACTTTTGTGGCAGGGAGAATAAGTTAAAAGGTTTCTGGAACTGAAGTACATCTCAGTGTGTTTGGAGGGTGTTGTGTTCATTAAGAATTTCTGCTCAGTCTGTGAAGTAGCCACACATACCCCTGCAGATCGGACATTTTATTACAGGAGTAATGTAAACCTCACTGCTGCAGCTCAGCACGTGATGCGACCACCACTCCGCTAGAATAGCTGAACTACTGATGTTTAGTACTGTCAGTGGGTAAAGGATTAGCATTCCTTATTGCAAAGGTGCTGCGGTAGCGTTGTCGCCTCACAGTAAGGCGCTGTCCAGTTAGATTCTCAGCTAGAGCGTCTTCTGCGTGGAGACATACGTGCATGGGCGTACCTTTGTTGAAGGTTGTGCGTCAGGGCTGGTAACTCTGCACGTAAAAATCAACTACCAATCATTAGCGGACCGGAGTTCCGCTGTGGTGACCCCCTAACCGGGAAAAGCCGAAAGAGACAACAGTACTGTTTCACAAGTATGTCCACCAACAGCTTGTATTTGAATGGAAGGCTTGTTTGCTGCAGTACAGGCTGTCCTCCACCATCCCCCTTGATGTGGCCTTGTATGTCTGCGTTGGAAGGGAGTCGTCTGGGATTATCTGTCTTGTACCATTTACTGGACATCACTACTTTTCATTTTAAGATGGTCTACTTTTCGAGTTTTTGACCCATCCCTTGCATGGTTGCAGTCTGAGGTGTCGTACCCTTCGCTGACACAAGGGTAGTTTCAGCCTAATTGATGGATGGATTGCTGTTGTACATAATCACGTTCATATTATGCACATGGTTCTCTGAAAGTGGGCTTCTAAAAAGTTCCTTCACATTGGACCTTTCATGTGTAATGGCCTTAGATGGGCACTGACTTAATAGTCACCTGGGGTGGGACTAGTATTTTCAACTTCATGGTTTCTCTTTGCTTTATTTTTTTATGAACTGCTGATTTAGATTGCCTGCACTGCCTATAGTGGAGTTCATAGGACTTGCTTAACCAGTATGTTCCAGGAAGCTTGCTGCTTATATGGAATTTTGCACCGATTGTTTGCTGAATGCTTGCACCTTTTGTAGTGCCACCTAATACTTAGTGACTTGCACTCCTTTGTCACTTGGCTATTGCTTTCTTTGTGACTATCATTTGGGGCCTTGTTCATGGCTGAAAATGGTCCTTGGGCCAGTTTTCTTACCAAGTTAAGAAATGAAAAATAGAGATCCAGTAGTGTTTACCATATCTTACCGTCCACGGCACAGTAATTTGGGCTCCCTTACCACATCTTATTGTCCACGGCACTGTAATTCATGATCCCTTTAAAAATGGTACAGGGTGCTCTCCAGCCAAACTTCAAACTGCCCTAGACAGGGGAAATCCCTCTTCTGAATGTCTCCAAAAACTATGTTAAATCAGGCTGGAAGGACAGATGCCCACATGTAGTAAAGTCCTGGTGTAAGCAGGGATGCTGCAGCTGTGATCTTTCTGTTGATATCTGCTAATAGTTGATGTTCCTCACCCAGCTGCATTTTTTGTCTTTCATGCCACTTTTTGACTAACTTCTTTTTGACTTCTCTTCTGAGCTTGTAGATGTCTGTGGTCACTGTTTTTTGATGACCTTGCTGTACAGGCAGCGTTCCACTTTGCTTTCTGCTGCAGAAAACGGTTCTGTTTTTGTAGTGGAAAGGTTAGCCCTAAGCCCCCCCTTGTTGCAGCTTTTCTCAATCTATGGGAGTTTAAATATTGAAAGTTTTTTTTCTGTGCTTACCATCTGCACTTAGCCCTTCAAATGTTGTAGTTTGCAGGTTTTTGGTGCAGTTGTAAATGGCAACTGACCACCCCTTTCAACTAAATGTTCGGGGTTGAGCCTGAAATTGGTCCATGTTTTACATGATAAATTAATTTAAATGTATATTGAGCTGGAAGCATCACACTGACCACGATGGAAGAAACTTTGCGTTTAGCGCTTTCGCCGGTAATAAATCTGACTTCAGAATAAACAGCCATCCCTTAAATACTTTTAAAAATCACATGATTTGACACGTAAATGCTTACATCAGTACTAGTCAATACATTTAAAATTACCCTTTCATAAAAAGTCATAGGCTTGTTAAATAACAGCAGTACATCCCAACCAACCTATGTTGACCTAAATTTGCAACTTTCTCCTTATTCTTAAAAAAAAAAATTGTATGTAATGTTAATATGCAATCATATGTATGTAATGGTGAATAATCAGATGTAATGAAAACCAAACTACTATTACTATACCGATATTTTATTTATGAAAATCTGCTTTCAGTTTTAAATAACTGGAAATAGATATAGCATTGAGCCCAGGTGTTCTTGTGGCATCACATCTTAGTTGCTACATTAATTTTTTGAATGCAAGGTAAACCTCAGTAGGTCCACCGCTCCCGTGGTTGCAGATTTGTTCAATACCACTAAATCTAAACTGATGGTTAGGGTTTTCCATAATGTGTTTACAAAGAGCATCATTAAGATTGCCCTTCCTTACATCATACATATGTTGATAAATACGCTCAAAGCTATTGATGATTTTACCAATATAAAAATGTTTGCATTGTTGACAAATAGCTACATACACTAAACATTTACTACAACAGTTCATCCTCTGTCTTAAAAACTTTTTTCTGACACCCAAAATGTCCACAACTTCATTTTCCAATATAAGTGGGCATTGAGGAACAGTGTCCACATTTCTTCATATCTTTGTGTTCATTAGCAAAATCTCGAACAAATTCTTGATCCTGGGTTCCTTTTTATACACAGTTATTGGTTTATCGCCAAGGTTTGGGACACAATCACTGGTACTACTAAAAACAGCCCAATTATTCATTATGACCTCTTTGATGTCAAACAAATTGTAAGATAGTACTAAGGTACTGTTAGATGACAATTTCAGTCTTCACTGATCATTGCCTCACCCGTTGATCTGGTCGAATTACATAGGACACCTAGCAATGAAAAATGTCCATCTTTTCTGGTAACGTGCTTACCATCTGTACTTGGCACTCAATGTTGTAGTTTGCCATTTAGAACTGCACCAAAAACCTGCAAATGACCACCCCTTAATGTTCAACTAAATGTTCTGAGTTGAGCCTGAAACTGGTCATTGTTTTACAGTGATAAAGTAATTTAAATAAATGCTTTAGTAGTCAAACCACAATATGTACAAATGTCCTGCTTCTGAATAGTGAACTTGCCGGTTACTCTGAGTATTTAGTTGCCATATGTGCATTTGTCCCGCAGCATGATTGGCATCTTGCTTTAGAGAAGGGGACAAGCGAAGGCCTTTTGAGCCACCAGGGCTTCTACTTGCATGTTCTAATTTTTTGCAAACT
Organism: Protopterus annectens; assembly: GCF_019279795.1. NCBI lineage: Eukaryota > Metazoa > Chordata > Ceratodontiformes > Protopteridae > Protopterus > Protopterus annectens. The sequence goes on from NC_056733.1 coordinate 1,028,946,544, forward strand.
GGGGGTTACTTATTCAAGTCATTTAAAAGCAAATTGTGGAAAGCGTACTGCAAATTCTATTATACAGTCAAGCTCTGTGTGCATTCCTTCTGTAGTTGCATTTTATAGCAGGCATTAGCAGTTCAGAAGTACCACCAGTACAGACACCAACCATCTGGATACTAACACAAGTGACAGGTGACCCAGGTGCTGCTTGCATGCACAAGCCACAATTTTCCAAAAATCGTTAAAGCAGAGTACTTTTAAACTTCCTAAGTAACGCAGCCTTTTAATTGCATAATGCGGATATGTGCAAGTCTGCAAGAAGTGCATTTATAAAGTAATATAAAATGTTTCTTGCACTGCAATAGAGAGGCTGTTTTTTTTTTTTTTTTCTTGATAGAACTGGGAAACCTCTGGGTTTGTTTTGGTGTTGCTTGACTGGTATCCCTTTTCAAGTGTCCAGTATATCTGTGACTAGTGCAGACGTACACTTCCCAAGAGTAGGTAGTTGGTCCGTAAAAATTAGGAGTGGCAGCTGACATTTGCCATTAACAAGATGATGGTGCATTGTTAGTGCTTTGTGATGTCCCGCTGGTGAGGGTACGTCTCTTAACCCCAAGAAGAATTTGCTACCTCCCCTGCATTGGTCCTGAGCATTTCTTACCCCTGATCTAGAAGTTAGTGAAGTAAGATACTTGAGTCTGACAGTTTAGTGTTACTGTGTTGATACCTCCCTTGAATTGGTCCTGAGCTTTGCTACAATCTAATGGAGTAAGATACTCGTGTCTGATGGTTCAGTTGAAACTTAATTGTGCTATGTTTCATTTTCCTTTCAGGATGGCCAGGCAATGTTGTGGGACCTAAATGAGGGTAAACATCTGTACACTTTGGATGGTGGTGATACCATTAATGCTTTGTGCTTCAGCCCCAACCGGTACTGGCTGTGTGCTGCCACAGGACCCAGCATCAAGATCTGGGTAAGTTAAGTCTCTTGCAAATTAAACTGCTCATTGTTGCAGGTGTGGACATTTCTTTTTAATATGGCGGTTTTGGATATTTCCTCGGGTATTTGGGGATTTTTTTTCTGTTTTAAAAATACTTTGGGTAATCTGGATAGGTCCAAGCAGACTTGGTTGCGAGTCTCCCTTGGATTGCATTTTTGTATACTTCATTGACTTCAATGATGCACTAAAACGTCGTGTTACAGTAGTGGTTATGGCAAGAGTTGCTGGAAGCATCTGTCTGCTTGTAAAACCTGTGTAAAATGGATATAGCGACTAGAATGTTACTTTTTTAATGCAGAAAAGTGAAGCAGCATATTTTAGAGCCGCATTACACTAGTTAATGGTTAAACTGGTTCAGTTTGTAATGTGAGAACTCTTTCCAAGCAACACAGCTGCTTGTGCATTTGGCAGTGTTAGGATGTCCTAGCAAAATCTTGCGTCACAGTGGTAATGTCATTGTATCCCTATGCAAATTCATATTGTGTACCTTAACTGTGTACCTCAGTTCTTGGGCCGAGCAGAAGTGAGGCCAGATTGCTTGAGAAACTCTCCTTACGGTAAATGTACAATGGATATAGTTCTACTAGAGGTGATTTCCTCTGAGGGTTGATGGTGTGTGGTATTGTACACATCCAAAAGCACAGGTGCTGTTTGGTGATTTTTTGAGATGGGGTTGGAATAACTATTTTAGTTGAGCACTTGTGATGCTTGACTTGAGCTGTAGAAGCTGTCATAACATCAGGGATGGATGTGGCAATAAGCCATTAGTGTAAAATGCACTCCTGATGTACTTGGTGACTTTTGGCCACCTTTTACGCAAGAGGCCTCTTTCTGGTGCAGGTTTTGCAGGTGTGACTAAGGTAGCCAATGTAAAGGTTAGCCCTTTATAATAAAAAATTAAATGCTTTGAAGAAGGATCTTAAAGTGCCTTGTAGGTGAATTCTCTGTGTTTGTAGACTTGTGTGAGCTTTATTTGTGGGTGTAGGGAATGTGTTGACTGGTTTGGCAGGTTAATCCTTTTGATGGGCTGTCTTACATCAGTAACTTCTGTACAGATTATAAAGTGTGAAGGGTGTGGAGGATCTAGGGAAAGGCTCATTATAGAAGATGGCTCTAGAGGAATTCCATACAGCTGTAACTGGGACACCTATGAAGTGTAGAGTCTGATAGCTTTTAAGAATAGTTTTGTTCCTTACAGCTAAGTAGATACTCTGTGAATGTCCCAATAATAAATCATTGATCAGTTTTCGGTAGTACATCTTTGCCTTTTTTCAGAGTCTTGTTGGAGCATGTGTCCTGAGGTTCAAGGGTCAGATTAGGGAGCAAGTTTCATTTTCTTTGGAGCATGGTGAGATTTTTATTTATAGAATTAGTCATTTGGTAATGTAAACATCTGTGTAGTTTGATACTGTTGCCTTGAGTTCTGATCTTCAGTTCTTGCCAACCATTTACTGATTCATTTAAATGAATGCTGCTGACTTGTGTTCTGATCTTCAGTTCTTACCAACCATTTACTGATTCATTTAAATGAATGCTGCTGACTTGTGTTCTGATCTTCATCTCTTACCAACCATTTACTGATTCATTTAAATGAATGCTGCTGACTTGTGTTCTGATCTTCAGTTCTTACCAACCATTTACTGATTCATTTAAATGAATGCTGCTGACTTGTGTTCTGATCTTCAGTTCTTACCAACCATTTACTGATTCATTTAAATGAATGCTGCTGACTTGTGTTCTGATCTTCATCTCTTACCAACCATTTACTGATTCATTTAAATGAATGCTGCTGACTTGTGTTCTGATCTTCAGTTCTTACCAACCATTTACTGATTCATTTAAATGAATGCTGCTGACTTGTGTTCTGATCTTCAGTTCTTACCAACCATTTACTGATTCATTTAAATGAATGCTGCTGACTTGTGTTCTGATCTTCAGTTCTTACCAACCATTTACTGATTCATTTAAATGAATGCTGCTGATGAGTTCTTACCAACCATTTACTGATTCATTTAAATGAATGCTGCTGACTTGTGTTCTGATCTTCAGTTCTTACCAACCATTTACTGATCCATTTAAATGAATGCTGCTGATGAGTTCTTACCAACCATTTACTGATTCGTTTAAATGAATGCTGCTGATGAGTTCTTACCAACCATTTACTGATTCGTTTAAATGAATGCTGCTGATGAGTTCTTACCAACCATTTACTGATTCATTTAAATGAATGCTGCTGACTTGTGTTCTGATCTTCAGTTCTTACCAACCATTTACTGATCCATTTAAATGAATGCTGCTGAGTTCTTACCAACCATTTACTGATTCGTTTAAATGAATGCTGCTGACTTGTGTTCTGATCTTCGGTTCTTGCCAACCATTTACTGATCCATTTAAATGAATGCTGCTGACTTGTGTTCTGATCTTCAGTTCTTACCAACCATTTACTGATCCATTTAAATGAATGCTGCTGCTGATGCCACCTGACTACTAATGGAAGTTCAGAGGCTGTTTCAAGGAAATGTGTTAAATGGTTTGGGTAGAAGTGTCCGTGCAGTTTTTGCTTCTAATGTTTTTGATCATGTAAATATCACTTAATGTACCTACTAGTCTGTTGCGTGTAAATGTAAAAACTTGTGATTTATCTGTGTATTTTGTTGTACTTGAGCACATCTATGTCATCACTTTTTCTAAGATTCTACTGGCTTATAAGTTCTTGCTACTTATTCATGCTATGACTAAATGGCAAACAGTTTGCATCTAGATTTGGTTCATTCAGTGACTGATTTGTATAGTTGGGTTTCTTTATGGGCTGCTAACATCCAGTGTTCATAATTATCTGGTGTTTTTCAAGCAGCACACATCCTTGTACTGTGATTCTGTCACATTGTATGTTGCCAGGGAATAAATTGCAACAGAACATTTACACCATTGACAGTTTTAAATGACCTCTTAATAGCCACTGCCAATTTTTGATTCATGGGTATAACTTTATCCCTTTTAAAAAGCAGTTGAACTTGTGTTCATTGCACTGTTGCAGTAGCCTTAAGCAGTATAGGACGTCCTATCAAGGATCAGACTACCTGCCCAGCTTTCCAAAGCTTTAGGGATCCCTTCACATGCCATAGCCACTGGTATGCATGAGGGATACTATGAAAACTGGCTAGGGTGCCATATTTCAGAATTTTGTCATTGAAGAGTACACTTGTATTAGGAAGTGCTGACTTCAGCAGCTGATCTGCAGATTCCCATTCTGAAAAATGGTGGTTTAATTGCTGATGGGGGAGTTTTTTTTTTTTCCAGTGGTTGCAAAACGTCTGAATCTCAAGATGTTTTGATTTGTTACAGGTGGAGTTTTTCAACCTGCACATGTTTGCCAATTTCCTAGTCTTGGATGCGTTTTTGGAAATCTGCACTTCTATTTTTAAAGCGTCCCAGTCTCGAATGTTCCTGCAGTAATGTCCTTGTCAAAGTCCTCCTCAACTAAACTTTAATCTGCCAGCTGCTTTCTTTCCAACAAACTACCAAACTTATCCAGAACACTTCCTGATTACAATTTTGAAGGGCAGTGCAGAAAACATTGCCAGATGCACCAATCTTTGCTGGCTTGCTTTTAATTTAAGGAATTTAATTGCTGCTCTCTCAGATACTAAAACTTGTGCGGTCCACAGTATTTGCTATCTCTCTGGTAATTCTTTGGAAAGGTTCTTATGGCACTGCAGATGCTTCTAGGGCTGTTATCGCTGGCTCTGTTTTAATGTTTGCTTGGTTACAGTCTGTCTGTCAGAGGATATTAAAAACAAACTGTATGCTTTTCTGAATTGGTGTTCCTTCCTGTACAGAAGTCCTTAAAAGCTTTATAAGGTGAAACTCAATTCATAGGGATACCCAGATACTTCAGCCTTCCTGTACAAAGTACAACAAAAGCTTTTTAGTTCAGGTTTCCCTATTAGAAAGCAGACCTGTACACAGGAAGGTTTTTGCAAAGTTTAAGAAAATGGCACCAAGGCTCGAAAGAAAGTATCTTACCAGTACCAAAGACAACCGTTAACATATTCTGACCAATGAACAGATATTGATTTCCCCCTCCCCACTCTGAAATCACTGTAAATCTATCCTAGTGTTGAGGTTGGCTGGTGTGAAGGGAAAGTAAAAACCTAAAATGGATTTCTAGAATCATTCTGAAGGGTTACTTCTGGCAGTGACTACCTTGTTTGCCTATTCCCTCTTGAATTTTAATCAGATGCTGTATCGGGGGGGGGGGGGGGATAAAACTGGTTCCCCAATATCAACTTGAAAAGATTTTTATTCAAGAAATTTTCTGTTGAGAACCTGGAGACCTGTCCTGGACCTTTCTCGTGTAAACTTTCATGTCATACTTTAAATGATCAAAATGCTTTCTCTGGGACATTTATTTCCATTTTTCTGGTAATTTTGAATTTTATTTCGGTCACATTATCAACAATTTCAAACCTTTTGCTCTGTCAGGTCTGTGTTTTAATTTTACCATTTTACACTTCAGATTATCTACATCCACGTGTGCTTACAAAAGTGTCTGGCTCTTGTAATTGCCTATTGCAGGCTGCAGGGCATTCAGATTTTTCCCTTATTTAGGTGAGTAACCTTGTTTTGTGCCTATTCTTTCACACCTTGCCAATATTTCTGCCTTGGTTAAGAAAACTTTCTCCTGGTGTTTCAAGTAAAAAGAACAAAGTCATCTCATTAGTTCTCAAGACAAAGTGGATAGTAGTAAGGAACCTTTTTTTCGTTAGACTAGACTTTGGTGGCACCTGCTTGAGACTTGCTCTCAATTTTAGGTTTGGCTTCAACTATTCTGTAGTTTCATTTGGCCATACTCTCTAAACCACTGAATCACGCTTATACAAAGTCTGGTTGGGCTTCTACATAAGCACCCTCTTTTCTTAATTCCAATGCTGGAATTTGTTAAAGTTTCAGCCAAAGTCTTCCCTTTTGCATGCCAGCCTCAACAGATGCTTCGGATGCTGTTTCCAAGGGAGTGAAAGTGCAGGGTCTGTGGAATAAACAAAAAAGTTTAAATGCATAAATATTAAGGAAATAATGGTTGAGACTTCAGGTCCAAGCAGTCTTTGGACTCCAGGCCCTCTGTTAGTAATCACAATACCACAGTCTTGTGGTAGAGAAACCTGGATCTACCCCCTTTCAGATTGCTAGTTCTCAGTCACAGCTAATCTATTTCTTTGTTCTGTTGAAGCTATATACATTCTGTTGGAACAAAACCTTTGTGGCACTCTGGCTGAGCAGAACCACAACACTTCTCATACCCAGGAGGATTTCCTCTAGTGGGATACATTTCCACTCTGCGTAAAGAAGTCTTGTTCCAGAACACTCTGCAAGCTAGCCTGGAAAGCAGAGGCATTCTTCCTCATGGACTTGGAAGGCTTCTGTATGCCTTTCTTTCGTATGATAAACAGAGTTCTTAAGATTCTTCAGACTCCATAGGTAGTGGTGGCTCCCCTTTGGCCAAGGGAAGTTACCACAAGATTCCTCACACAATGGACTTGCTCACTTGGGGGTGGGGGGGGTTGTCTAATCCAAATAATGTTCATCTAAGTGACTGCCTGGTGATATTTTAATACTGTTTAGACACCTTTTTTCCTGAATGTGTAGTAGGGCAGCAGGTATTCAGGAGACAAAACCCTGCTATAGAAAAACAACTTTTGTACATAGAAAAGATTTTGTAGTTGGTGCCAGTCTGCTAACTTGAATCCGTTTAAGGTTCAGACTCCTGTGATTCTTCAGTACTTGTGAGTTACGGTCTGATCTCTAATGGTCTGCAATATTGTCTTTTTTGGCTATTTGTTTTTCTGTCCTTGGATCCTACAGTGTTTGAAAAAGGTGTTGCATATCCATCCCTTAGGTAGCAATCAGCTTGTGATCTTAATTTTGTTTCCGAAAAAGTTGTAAAGTTTCCTTTTGAACTTGTTCGCATGACTGTTATCCTGGAAAACAGCGTTACTTATTGCTTTTATTTATGCTAGATGAATATTGAGTTGCAAGCTCTTATGGCCAGTCATTCTCATTTTTCACAAAGATAGGGTGACTTCAAGACCAAGTTCTTCCTCTGTGCCTAAGCTCACTTTAGAGTTTACTGTAAGCTGCTGTTGCTCCTAGATTCTTGGGTACTTAGCTGTTGATGTATGAGGATCTTTTATAAACTAGACCTGTACTTCCATGATGATTTTAGCCTTTTAGGTATGAATAACTTCATTATCTTTCCTGTGCCTAAACTGGCGAAGAGGATTCTTCATGCTTTGGTTGGCCAAGAGCACCTGTTTGCATTGACAACACAAAATCCTTCAGGATTTCTGATTACAGCTGTTGGTCTCTCATGAAGGGAACAAAGGACAACCTATATCTAAACAATTTAAAAATGTTTTCCTAGTCTACAGCTTTGTTTTCACCATAACAGTTGCTTTCATGCAAAGTCACGGTTTGTTTTAATAGAATCCTAGCTACTTGTCCTTTTTTGGGAAAGGGTTAGACTTTAGGAATGCACTAGAGGCATCAACTTGGTCATTTTGTGCACACCTTTACCAAGCATTACAAACTAGATTCCTTTTTCTAGGTCTAGAGCAAGCTTTGCTAGGAGCATTCTCCTTAGAATCATGGATTCCAATTTATCTTCCTCTGCTCAGTAAGCTGTTCGTCCCATATAGTTAGCGCTACTGCAGGAGTGATCCCGTGATGAATGTAGTACAAGCCAGTAAACATACCATAACAGTAGCTGTTTGAATAGAACACTGTTGCAGTGGCTGCCCACCCCAGTTTCTGCTGTATTTTTGGCATGGTGTGGGATTACTTTTATGTTCTGACTGCCAGCACTGTAGTCTCTGCTTAGACAAAGTTCTGAAATGCTTGGCATCTAACCACTTTTTTTGTTCTCTCTATCCCTTGTGCACACCGCTGGCTTATGGAACATAAGAGCTTGGAAAGCTTTCTGGCCTGATCCTTGGTAGGATGTGCCTTATTGCTTAAGGTTACTGCAGCAATGGTCTGTTCAAACATCTACTGTTATGGTAGGTTTGTTTTCTAAAGTTGTATTTTGTAATTCAACTGCACTTTTGTAGGAATGATTTCAGATGGCTCAAATTCCTCATCTCTGCAGGAGTGAAGAATCTCCACTTGCTCTGCTCCTGAGATTACAGTCTGAACAGGATGTAAACATGCACTGTAGCTCAGCACTGTGCACTGTAGAGCATGTACTGTGTAGCTCAGTACTGTGTGTGGGGTGCTGTGCAGCATGCGCTGTGTAGCTCAGTACAGTGTGTGGGGTGCACTGTGCAGCATGCGCTGTGTAGCTCAGTACAGTGTGTGGGGTGCACTGTGCAGCATGTGCTGTGTAGCTCAGTACAGTGTGTGGGGTGCACTGTGCAGCATGAGCTGTGAGGTATTTGATGTCTTCCTGACATTTAAAGAGGCTAGAGGTATTTGATGTCTTCCTGACATTTAAAGAGGCTAGTGGGGGCGGGAATGCTGGAGTGATGCTTTGATATCAGTGGGGACTGCTGATGCTTGGGAGGTACAGATCAAAGCAGTATGTAGTATTCAATGCTTCAGTTCTTTCTGGGACTACAACCTGCAGGATGGTTAGCTTTGTTCAGAGTTTTACTTGCTAGGCTATATCTGGTGTTGACAGTCCCCCTTTCCAGTTGTTTTAGTACACGAGGGTCTTTGGTTACTCAAATCTGGTCTTCCCTTGTTGCAGTCATGTGCATTTGCATGCTGTACAGAGCAGTGTCAGTCTGGTGTGTTTGTCTCTTTCAAGGGATTTTAGTTGAGTACCGTATTGAGGAACCTTATGTGTTCTGGAAGGGTAGTGATGCTGAGGTGTTTGGGCGTGGAGGGAAGTAATTGCAGTGAAGGTTATAAACTAATCCCACAGTCTGTATATTGTAGTCCATCCCACAGTCATGTGGTCACTGACTGTTGTGCAGTTTTAACCCAAGCTGAATCCATAGAGCTAAATTTCTTTAGGACTATATAGCTTTAAGTATGTCTGGTTACATTAGTAAATGCTCTGAAAGAAAGGAAAACCAACCTGATTGAGTCTCAGGGTTTCCATAGAGCTGGTGACAAGGATCTGGAAAGGACATTTGCAGTCCTTGAGTGACATGGCCAAGGCTCATCCTGGAGGCTGTTTGCTGTAGAAATGCCCTCCCACACTAACACTCTTGTGATATTGACTGGCTCAATCTTCTGATGGTTTGTGCAGCCGATGTCTGGCAGGGAAGGGTAATGGCTGCTTAGAGCCATTCCCCCCCGAACCACCTCCTGGACTAAGTCCTTGGCATCTGCCCACAAAGCAAAGCCTCTACGAAGCTCCTACTAGGAAATGGTCTTAAAAAGCTGATGGGCCACTAGAAATCCTTACTCCAACCTTCCTGCAACTGCCTTGTCAGAACATGTATTCTGACTGGTTAAAAAGCATTGGAAATTCCAGAGGTGTCCAGGGTTTATCATAAAAAGTAGGATTGACACTGCCTCAGAGGATTCAAATATTTCAGATTCCTTGTCTGATGAGCTTAACCTTGTGCACAAATGTATGTCTTGCATCTCCTAGTTTGCTAAACAGACCAAACTCTTTTGGTATTCCACCTTTCCCCAAGGGGCAAGTTTCAATTCCAGCTTTGCTGTAGGCATTGCGAGGGCAGGAAGCCACAAATGGTACTTTGATGGGGGAGTAAGTGAAGACAAGCCACACAGGGTACCAGGGTGGTGGGAGTATGTGTGAGGACAGGAAGCCAAAAAATATACCAGGTTGGGGGAGTAAGCCACAGATTTTATTCATTGTTGGTTGTGACAAGAAAGGAAGGCAACTGGCAAAAGGTTAGATTGTATGAATCTACTAGATCTGTTTTAGCCTTGATCAAAGTTCAAAAACATTACCCTACAAAGCCTAATACCCTGAAACCTTTGCTGTCACCTTAAATATGTGACCCCTTCTAGTAAAGCTGCACTAGGCTTTGAAGGTTTGAAGCAGGGGAGCTTGCTACCATTTCAACACCTTACCTGTTTAGTTTGTTCCACTCTTTTTTTTTTTTTTTTTTCTCCAAATACATAGTTCTAGTAATTGCCTCTTGTGGAGGGAAGGGGCTTTCATACCTGCCCTTATATGGATAAGTGCTTGTTCCAGGTAGACTCTATCAGAAGACCTTAGTTTACATTGGCATGTTTCAGGCAGCTTGGTCTCTCTCTCTCTCTCTCTCAACATTCCAAAGCCATATCTGAACCCTGCAGGGAAGGTATTGTTCTAAGTGCTTTCCTGGACACTGAACAGTAGAAAATCTTCCTGCCTAAAGACAAGGTCCACTTTATCCCAACATAACATTAGAGGGGCTATACTCCACAGCAGGAAAATGCCTTAGAATTATGTGCTGCCTTAAATCTTGCATACTGGTGGTGGTTTAGTAAGGCTTCATATGTGGAAACTGTACTTGTACCTTGAACTGATCTCAACACTCCCATATCTGGAAGTTCTCTACAGGTCTGTGGTATGACTGCATGCGTCTTTAGGGCACTTCTGTAAATTTGCCATAAAGTTAAGTTACTGCAGCAGTGAAGACTTGTGAAATTCATATTGTAAAATTCGTATCTGTGGCGAGTAGACACAGCTGTGCTCCATACCCTCAGTATGGGGAGAGCAGGTGTCTACCACACTCATTCTTCCCCATCTACCAGTGTCCATGTATTGGCTTCTTGGGAGCTTTGTCTACTTGGGCTCTAGAGCTTCTGGTTACATGCATTTGTCTTGGCTGGGGTAGTAGTATCCTCTAGTACTGGCCACATTATGCAGCCCAGTTTAGTTCCCTTATACATAGTGTGATTGTAGCTTGTTAATGTTGCGCACCTTTTCATTGCGTCATCAGTATGTCCACCATCTCTCTCTCCATAAATACCAACACAGGCATACACCAGTTTATCTGTAGCTTTCTGGACAGTGTAGGACCTTTGACTGCCTTTTGCAATCTAGTGTCCTCCTATAAATGTACTTTGTCCTACCCGTTTATATCCATGACCCACTGAGTGCTGTGGGCTCATTTTAGTATTGGCTTGTGGAATGTGTTAACTAAAGGTTAAGCTTTGGATGTCTTAGTATTCATCCCACCTTTTCTATAGTTTAGGATAATTGATCCTAGCAAGCTTTTTTTCATGTCATGTTGACTGTTGCATTGTCTTGGTTACCCTAGATATTGCCTACACTTGCTGAGAGTACAGGGGAAAATTAGTGAAATTTCAAGGCATCACGGAGGTTTTTGCTGGAGGGCTGTACCATTGCGGTGTTCCCGAGACACTGGCAGTCTTTGAGGAAGAACTTTTGGGTTATGTATCAGAAGTAAAATTCTTATACTCTACTGCCTCATATTGGAAGTTGTGTGTAATATTTTAAGGAGTCTTGTATGCCTGTAATAGTTAACTAGGAAGTTGGTGTGCTGTTGGCATTTTACTGTTTTGCTTCGTAAGACTTAACTAAATTTACTGCATTTAGTTGTCAAAAAAAAAAGTATGTGGATACAAAAGTTTTGTAAATGATCCTTTGCTGTTTACGAAGAGCTATTACATGCACAGATGTCTGGTACTGTTTGAATGTTAAAGCTGCTGTGATGAAACTTCAAATGCCGTCTGAAAAACAATTCATGTAGAAACTCAGAGGCTGTTTCTGAGCATATGGGCACTTATTTCTTTTGTAGTCTGTCTTTTACATGCTTATATTTTTAAAGTGTGCAAGTAGGTTTATACATTTTGTGGACACTTGTGTCAATTTCTTAGAAATGTTTAGTCTCCAAAACTTTACAAGGTGACTGGATCTAAGGGATGTATCCCATTTCATGGTATTTATGATCCTTTCAGTATTGCATCCCATTTCATGGTATTTGTGATCCTTTCAGTATTGTCCCTTTTACTTGGTCCGGCTGGAGCTAAGGGATGCATCCCATTTCATGGTAGTTATGATCCTTTCAGTATTGTCCCTTGTACTTCGTGTGTCACTTCATGTTAGCACACCTTTTCATTGCATCATCACTGTAGCGATTCCTGGCAGGGGGTGACAGTTATCCATCTTGCCTTGTGTCCCAAGGGTTTTCACCAAATGTCTGGCTGCACTGATAGCCCATTGCAGGTCCTGTACATTTACCCATATTTAGGGGACTGTGTACTCCAAGCACAGTCCCAAGAAGATGCCTAAAAATATGCATTTATACTGCACCATTTCCAGAAACCTTTCACAGAACCTGAAAAAGCCAAATGTAACTTCCTGGTGTGACTACTACACGCCAGGGTTTCCATGTGTTCCTCTTTAGAAAAAGCTCAGTCTTTCATTCTTTCCTGCCATTTGCTAAGAGGAGGATCGCTGAACAGATCGGTGACCTAAATTGCCTAGCCCTAAGTTGTCATTGTCCAGTTTGTCAGCCATTCCTCGTTAGAAACTGTATGTGCCCTTTGGTATGATTCTTATCTTGTCCAGCAGCAGTCTGTCATTCCAGTTCAGTATCTGTTCATGAATCTGCCAGGTTGCTCAGGTGCGTGAGTAAAAGCAGCCTGCCAGTCTGCAGTGTCTGTCTAGTTTCTTCAGCCCGGCTATCTGGGGTGGGTATGACCTATTTCTTCTAGGTATCTGCTTTGGGGTACCAAGCAGATCGGAGGGCTGCCTTCAAGCTGTCTCCTCCTGCCTTGCATTAACTTTAGACCGTGGACATGTTTGCCTGTCTGAACTTCGGTTAGTAGGGATGGAGAAACCCGATCTGTCTTGCTGTAGTCATGCGTATTTGTCTATAGACTGATGTCTTGCCTGTTTCAGTCGATTTTCAGGTAAGTACTCTGAGAACCTATTCTGTAAATAGTGTTTCTGAGGTGTTTTCAAAAAACTTACACTGAGGGTTGTAAACAAATCCCACAAAGAGTTTACACAAAGAGTTTACTTGCTCATTGCATTACAACAGCAGTAGGTCTTAAAGCAGCTTTTCACTGCTCGTTACTACACCTATCGCTGTCTGTCTAGTTTACATGGATGATATCAGCCAACTAAAATGCTTGGAGTTGGGGCAAGATTTGCATCATCTGTGAGCAGGTATGTTGCTTTTCTATACAAGAATACTAGCTAGACACTGAAGAGACGTGAAGGAAAAAAAACACGGATTCACTCCTAAAATTATTTGCATCAGTGACTTGCACAAAGAATGCAGTTATGCCAACTCCATGTAATTGTAGATGTTAGTATAGTCACTGCTGTAATCCTGTTTCCTACCTGCCTTCCTTATGGGTATTTGGGACCGGGGTGTTGGCTCACAAGATTTCCTCCCCCACCCCCATGCTGTTATAACCTCCCTGTACTCTTCCCTCATCAGGCCAATAATTGTGTACAACGCCCCTTTTGGTATGTATCTTTCCAAGCACCTGCAGCAATTGGATAGACCGCAAAGGTTCCTCACAAGGAAAATTCAACATCTTCAGCATCTGTCCTATGTGGATAGTCTGAAATTACTCACTTTATTCCTGTTTTTTTTTTCCTTACAGACTGCTCCGAGGCTATCTCTGCATTACATGTAAGGTGGTCTCTGTCTGTGTTTTTATTGGAAATGCTACATATCCGCAAGTGAAATGGTATGCGCGTTACTCTCTCTAAAGATCGTAACATGGTATGTGACATTAATAGAACCTGCTGGAGGGACAGATTTCTGAGGTTACCACACCTTTGGAATGGACTCCCACTTCATGTCAAACAGAACACCTCATTGGCCCTCTTCAACCGCAATCTGGATGATTCGATAGTTAACAGCAAATTCACCCCAGGGGTTCCACCTGTGCCCCTCTTGGACAGGGGCAGTAAGTGCTGATTTGCGGAAGTAAGGGTAGATCTTGGCTAGGCTTGTAAGGGCCTTAGGGCCATTAGCCTAGTAACTTCCTATGATCCTGTGTTCCTGGCCTCTCCTATCTATAACTTGAATTGGAACTCCTAACTGAGATTTTTAGATGTTGACGCCTAGAAGCAAGACCTACTGTGCCTGAAAGGGGGGGTGGCTTTGGTTAGCACTAAGTTTTTGGTATCTCTTGGGTACAAATGAGAACAAGGCAACTGGTAGATGTTCTTCGTTTTTCACTGTTGCAGTCATCACACTTGGGTTGTCTGCCTGCAGGTAGCCCTTAGTCGGCCTGAATACCAGAGTCTTGAGATTTCTGCGTCAGGTGGTGTCTCCTCTTCTGACGTCAGGACGTCAAGGGTATAAAACATGCAGTGGATGCCATTACATCAACTTTTCTTGCTGTGCGGGTGCCCGAAGCAGTTCGCAAGTGCCGGTCGGCCGCAACCTGAAATTTTTGTTTTTCGAGTTTCAAGCCTGAAGTCTTCTAAAGTGAAGTACCCAGTTGGGGATCCTTTTTACTTGCTCTAACCGATGTCAGTAAAGTTAACAATGGTCTTGCCTGTGGAAAGCAAATACCTCATAGATTTTCATTCTTACTGCGTCACCTGTTTAAGCCCAGACCACAATATTGCTCGCTGTCTGTTTTGTGCCTTAACGCCCGAACTATTCGTTGTCTGGCTATCTGTCGCTAAATTCTTTTGCGCTCTTTCTCCGTATTCCGAAATGGCGTCGATAAGCCACCCGACTACCAATCTTCCGAAAAAACGTAAGGGGTAAAGTCTGGGACAGAACGCATAGGCTGGTACTCAGTGAGGTGCCTTCGCAGCCCCTGATGACCCGATTAGCAGGTCTCTGCTGAGACCCATTCGGCGTCCGGTATGCCGCGAGTTGCTTAGAGTATGGAACCTGCGGATGTCTCTACCTTGGATGGGTCTGGAGGCACTGTGCAGGCACTGGCTTCTGAGGGTGTATTCCAACCTTCCGATGTTCGTATTAAACCGACATCTTCGTTTTTGACTAAAACTACACAGTTTCTCAGGCCCAGTGTTCGCACTATGCCTCGAAAACAGATGACCAAAGTGCATGCTCAAGCTCCCGTGCCACGGAAACAAATGCTTAGACTGGCTGAAGACCTTATAACTTTAATTAGGGGAAGCCAGCCTTCCCCCTCTATAAGACAAAGGTCTATATGATTCTACAGACCGCGAGTCCGATGACTCTGATCACCAGGACATTCCCTTATCTACCTATGAGGATTCAGATGCAGAGGATTCCATTCCCTCTGCCTCCCCTCCTGAGGACTTTTCTTTTGGTGAAACCTTGCATACCTTAAGAGCATTTCCACTGGGAATGCCAGGACTACCCACAGTCTAAAAAGAGACTCAGAATTTTTAGACTTGCCTCAGCACAGGCCTCTAGCTATACCTGTCTTAGATATTGTAGATGTCTTCATGGAGCCCAGTCTTACTCCTGATATTTGCCTCCAGCTCCTAGAGTACCTGACTCAAATTTCTCTAAGAATCCCACTGCGGATCCAGAGGCCATTTCCCAGGGACCTAAAGGTATTAAGGCCACTACAGCCAAAAACCCTACCCGTTCGGACAGGGAGTCTAAAGCTTTAGACAGATGGGGTAAGAAGGTATATGCCTCCAACTCTTGCCATAAGGGCTTAAAAATTGCCAGTTTCACATGTTTGAAGTACAGCATGTCATGGAACTAATTAAACAGAAAATGTTGCTTCCAGATTGTGCAGAGAGTAAAGATTTAGAGTTGATGCATTCTGCAAACCAAGTTAGTAAGCATATTTTGCAGGGTGGTTTTGATGCCTTAGAAGCATCTTGCAGGGCTGCTGTCACTGGGTCTGTACTGAGAAGGCATGCTTGGCTGAAGGAACAAATCTTGACAGACCATGTCAAAGCAAAATTGCTAGATGCTCCTTTAAACCAGGAACGCTTGTTTGGCACAAAAGCAGAAGTTCTTTAAAAAGATGGAGGAAAAAGCTAAATCTATGCAAACTGTTACAGATTTCTTACAGGTACAGCCACCTAGATTCAATAGGCATTGGCCTTCTAAAAACTGGTCCTTTCCAGTCCCTCCCAGGCCTTCTCAGTCCAAACCCAGGGGCAACAGACCAAGACGACAGTCTAAGGGTATGCAGAGATCTAAGCATTGGAGTGCTCCCACCTCTAAAACCGGGAGTGGTAAGTCACCCCTTATGGAAAAAGTTCACATTGACTTGTCTATCATTCTTCCCAGCCCCATGCCAAAGTACGTGCACCCCTAGGAGGAAAACTTGCCGTACATGCTAAGAAAATGGGATGTCCATTACCCAGGACCAATGTATCCTAAGCATTGTATCCCAGGGATACAGATTCTACTTCCACACACTGCTAAACCCAAGCGGGGTGCCACAACTTCCTCCAAACCAGTGGGCAGAGGCTCAAAAGCAAGTACTTTCTCTCCTCAGTATCAGGGTTATTCAACCTGTTCCAATAGAGCAAAGGGGACAGGGTTTCTATTCCAGACTGTTCCTGGTATCCAGAAAAGAGAGCTCATGGTGCCCATCCTGTATCTGTCCATTCCCAACACTTCCCTGGTTGTCTCAAAATTCAAAAGGCTTACACTACAACAGCTGCTTCCTATGCTAGCCAAGGACTCCTGGCTAGTCAGTCTAGACTTATCTGCATATCCCCATAAGGGAATTTTGCAGGAAATATGTACGTTTCAGGGTAGGCTCTATATGCACCATCAGTTTTCTGCTCTTCCCTTTGGCTTATCTACTGCACCCAGGGTATTAAAGTGCTTGGCTCCAGCCATTGCATACTGCAGGCAGAGAAATATTCAAATTTACCCATAATTGGACGATTGCCTGATTCAGGCGAATAGTCAGGAATTGCTCCTTCAGCACTTGGCATTTGTAATTACTTCTTACTTCTCTGGGGTTCACCATCAATGAAAAGTGCATCTGGTGCCCAGCCAAAAGGTTGTATTCCTGGGAGCAAGCTTGAACACAACTTTCCAGATGGCATTCCTCACTCCAGAAAAGCAGGTTCATTTGACAAACTACTTCAAACTAATGGCCTCCTAGACCCAGCTATTTGCAAGAAAAATACGGCAAGCCCTAGAGTTGATGGCCTCATGCATTCTGCTAATTCCATATGCAAGACTGCATACGAGGAAACTTCAGTGGTACTTGAGTTTCTGTGGTGGACAGAGGCTTGCAACCACGACAAGGGACTTCTGTTCACTCAACCCCTCGCCGCACAAACCCTGTCAACAGGCGCATCACACTATGCATGGGGGGCTCACATGGCAGCCAAATGCTTTTGGTGCAAATGGAGCCCAGGACAAATTCGCCTGCATATCGATCAAAAAGAAATGTTAGCTGTACAGAATGCTTTGACAGCCTTCAAATACCTTTTCCTTCCAGGACAACTCTTGATAAAGACGGACACCACAGTTATGTGGTACATAAACAAGCAGGGGGGGAACTCATTCCTATCCACACTGCAGGTTAGCCATGGCCCTGAGGAACACAGCCTTGAGCAACCAAGTGCACCTGCAAGCTCGATTCCTGCCAGGCAAACAAAATACACTGGCAGACTACTTAAGCAGAAAGCTACTGTACCCACACAAGTGGAAACTGAAACCCAACTCATTCAAATTTCTAATCGATAGGTTGGGGACACCAGAGGTGGACCTTTTTGCCCCCCCCCCCCAAAACCAATTGAGCAATTGTTGCACCCGAAATCCCCACAGCCAAGCATGGCGAGTGGATGCCCTATTCTTTACATGGGAAAACCTCTCAATTTATGCCTTCCCTCTCTGCCCTCCCCCTCTAAAGTACTACTCAAGATCAAGCAGGACAGACCAAGGACAATCCTTATTGTACCAGACTGGCCACACCAGCACTGGTACCCACTCCTACACTGACAGCAGTGCCACCCTGGCACCTACATCAGACCCCCCCCCCCCCTGCTGTCCCAGCAGGAGGGACATATATTTTGCATCCTCAGCTGCAAACACTGAACCTTGCAGCCTGGGTTCTTCCCGGAGCACAACACCAGCAACCCTCAGCAAACTGGTGCTGGATGTCATCCTTGAGGCCAGAAGGCCTAGTACTAGGAAATCCTATTCAGAAAAGTGGAAAAGATGTTCTTGGAGCCAGCCTCTAGGAAAGGGCACAGCCGTGCCCTCTACCTCAAATTCTAGTTTACCTAGCAGAGCTACTCCATGAAGGGCTTTTCCTTCTCAGTTAATATTCCTGCCTCTACCATCACTGCTCATTACAATATGGAGCCACGTCTTTTTCTCACCCTCTGATCACAGTTCCTGAGAGGAGCTAACAATTTAAGATCCCAGAGGAGAGCTCCCACCCCTGCCTGGGACCTTTTCTTTGTACTAGAGAAGCTCACACTTGGACCTGCTGCTATAGCAGAGTTAAAATTCCTCTCTTGGAAACGAGCCTTTCTTCTAGCCATCACTTCAGCAAGAAGTGTCTGAGCTACAGGTACTAATGGCTGTGGAACTCTTATTTTCCAGGCTGACAGGGTCTCCATCAGGGCTAACCCATTTATGCCCAAGGTAGTATCCAGTGTGGCCCTAAATCAATCCATCCATTTACCAACCTTTTTCCCTAATCCTCAGAATAAAGGGAAGAGGATCCTGCACTCCTTGGATGTGCACAGACAGTTCCGGTTCTACCTTGATATAGGACTAAGCCTTTCAGAAAATCTGACCTGCTGCTAGTCAGCTTTGTTTCAGGGCAGAGGGCAAGGCCTTTTCAAAGCAAATCATTTCCAAATGGATAGCACACTGCATCTATTTCTCCTACAAACACCATGGAAAAACCTACCCCACAGGGGATCAGAACTCATTCCACTAGGGCTACCTCAGCTTCTCCAGCATTTCTCAGGGGAGTCTCTACCAGGGACATCCTGGAGTTATGTACATACCTTCACCAAGCATTACCACTTTCCTGTCCTTTCTAAATCCAGAGCTGGATTTGCCACGGCAGTCTTACAAGGCCTGCTTGTCAGCCCTAATACTTCTTGACTAACTCCACCCTTACTCAACTTTGGGAATCCAACCCAAGTGTGATGACTGCAACAGTGAAACACTAAGAACATTGTACAGTTGTGTACACTTACCATAAATGTAGATGTTCGAGTGTATTCACTGTTGCAGTCCTGGATGTTCATCGTGCATACAGCTGCAGTAATGACAGATGGGTTTTCAGCCGTCAGGCGTTCCCTCGGTCGGCCGAATTCCAAAGTCTTGGTCTGGCGTCGGTTGTTGTCGCTTACTCTTCTAACGTCAGGAAGGCCAGAGTATATAAGACACAGCCGACGCCATGTTCTTCAGTCTTTTTTGCCGCGCGGTGCCCGAAGCAGAAGCAGTTCGCAAGTGCCGGTCGGCCAGCTCCTGAATTACGGAAATATTTGGAACCGAAGTCTTCATTAAAGCTAAGTACCCCGTTGGGGAATCTTTTCTTGCCTCAGATCGATGTCAGAAAAAGTTAAGAATTGTATTTCTTGTGGGAAGCAAATACCGCATAAGGATTTCCATTCCCTCTGCATACCTTGTTTGGGCCCAGACCACGACGTCTCGGGCTGTCGCTTTTGCGCTACCTTCAATAAACGCACTATCAAGCGTCGGGTGGAGTTCGCCCAACACTTTTTCGGTAAAACTTTTGATTATAAAATGTCGTCGGACACTCCGACTACCGCTTTACCCAAAAAACGCAAGGAAAAGGACCGACATACGAGGTCCACGGTCTCCACCGACACCACGCCGAAACAGGCTCCACATGGTCCGGTTCTCAGTGAGACGCCTTTGCAGTCCCTGACTACCGACGACACTCCTTCGGCGGTGTCTTCTGTACCAGAGACCGCTGGGTCATCGGCCCTTTCACAGACTACAACCGAAGCTCCAGCTTATGCCGAGCCCACTAATGTGGACAGATCCACATCCACTGAGGGTGTATTCAGACCTTCAACCGCCTTTTCTATTAAGGCCTTTACCAAATCCAAAGCAGCCAGGCATCATACTAGGCCTGCTGCACAAGGCCCATCTCCTGGACCCATGCCCAAGAAACAGATGCTTAAAATGGCTGAGGATCTTATTACTCTTATCAGAGGTTCTCAGCCCCCTCCTGACAAGAGACCCAGAGTGGAGGAAGAATCCCCCTCTTCTGATCAGGGATCCATTATGTCAGAGCATTCCGATGCTGAGGAACACTCTTATTCCCGTTTTGAGGATTCTGATGCTGAGCAGTCTATTCCGTCTGTATCCCCCCCCTGAGGATTTTTCTTTTGGGGAAACCTTACACACCCTGAGGGAACACTTCCATTGGGAAGGCCAAGACTTTTCAGATTCCAAGAAAAGGCTTAGGGAATTTCTTTGGTTACCTCAACACAGACCCCTGGCTATTCCCCCTGTCTTGGAGGTACTGGATGATGTCTATTCGGAGGCTTGTTTAAATCCGGATTCACTGCCTCCTGCACCAGTTAAGCCTGATAGATATTACAGAGTACCCAGTTCTCACCAATTTCTCTATAAAGGCCATAATGCTGACCCTGAAACCATTTCACAAGGCCCTAAGGGAATAAAGGCCTCCACTTCCAAGAATCCATTACCTGCAGAAAGGGAATCTAGATCCCTTGAAAGGTGGGGTAAGAAGGTTTATACCTCGGCCACCCTTGCCATGAGGGCCTTAAACTGCCAGTTTCATATGATTAAATACCAACAGTTCCTGTTGTCACAATTAAAAAACAAAATGTCTCAACCTGAACAACCAGATTTAAGAGTTACAGGATATGATGCATAGTGCAGAACAAGTGGGTAAACACACTTTACAATGTGGTTATGATGCCCTAGAGGCCTCCAGTAGAGCGGCTGCTACAGGATCAGTCATTCGCAGACATTCCTGGCTTAGAGAACAAAATCTGCCTGATCATGTTAAAGCAAAACTTCTTGATGCACCTTTACAGAAGGATGTACTTTTTGGTACCAATGCTGAGGATATATTACGAAAAATGGAAGAGAAAGCCCAAATCTATGCAGACTGTCAAAGCTTTCTTACAGGTTCAGCCACCGCGATTTAGCAGGAATTGGCCATCAAAAAACTGGTCCTTTCCAGCCACTGACAAGCCCCAAAGAGGCAGATTCAGATGCGGAAGGGGCAGAGGACAGTCACAAGGGTCTTATAGAGGCAGACAATGGCAATCTCCAGCACCAAGAGGTGGTGAAGACAGTGCACAACTATACAGGAAACCAACTCAATGACTCCCTCATTTCCATGCCAAGCAAGTCTCAACTGGCAGCACCTTTGGGAGGAAAACTAGCATTATTTGCAAGCAATTGGCATATTGTCACAACAGACAAATGGATACTGGACATTATAAACAGAGGCTACAAATTTCAATTTCTCACACTTCCCAAAATGAGAGGCATGCCAAACCTACCACAAAATCAAAGGGTAGAGGCACACCTGCAAATTTCAAAGCTCCTAAACATGAGGGCTATACAAAAGGTACCTGCGCACCAGCAAGGCCAAGGTTTTTATTCAAGGCTTTTCCTGGTACCAAGAAAAGGAACCGACTGGAGACCCATTCTGGACTTATCAATACTAAACACATTCCTACTCGTACCAAAATTCAAGATGCTCACATTACAGCAACTTCTTCCCATGCTGGGCAAGGAGTTTTGGCTGGTAACATTGGACCTCAAGGAGGCATACCTGCATGTCCCAATCAGACAAAGCTGCAGAAGATACCTCAGATTTCTTGCAGGTTCAATCCACTATCAATTCTCTGCATTGCCCTTTGGCTTATCTACTGCGCCCAGAGTATTCACCAAGTGCCTGGCATCAGTGATTGCATATTGCAGACAACAAGGGATACAAATTTACCCTTATCTGGACGACTGCCTGATCCAAGCGGACAGCAAACACATACTACTGGAACATCTGGCATATGTGACACAGTTACTGCTTTCTCTGGGATACACCAACAAGGAGAAATCAAAGCTAACACCTTCTCAGAAAATAACCTTCCTGGGTGCCAGCTTGGACACAAACACCCAGATGGCATACCTTACGCCAGAAAAACAAGGGCAATTATCTCAGTACTTCAAAATACTAGCAAAAAGCACCAGGCTTACTGCAAGGAAAATCCTGCAGGCTCTGGGATTCATGGCATCTTGCATTCTTCTAATCCCGTGTGCAAAGCTGCATATGAGGAAACTTCAATGGTACCTAAAAAATCTATGGTCTCAACACAGTCACAGCTTGGAAGCAATCATTCCAATAATTCCGTGTCTACAAAAGGAATTTCTATGGTGGGCCCAAGCATGTCAACTAAACACAGGCCTCCCATTCTGCAAGCCTCAAGCAAAACAAGTCATAACCACAGACGCCTCAGATTACGCCTGGGGGGCGCACATGAAGGACAGGTGCATTCAGGGCAGATGGTCCCAAAAGGAAAAACACCTGCACATCCATCAAAAAGAAATGCTGGCAGTAATAAATGCAATTACAGCTTTCAAGGACTTCCTGCATCCAGGACAATTGCTCATAAGAACAGACAACACCACAGTAATGTGGTACATAAACAAACAAGGAGGAACTCACTCATACCCCTTGTGCAGACTAGCCATGACTCTTTGGAATTTGGCTCTAGAAAGACAAATCAAACTTCAAGCACACTACTTGCCAGGGACGGAAAACTCACTGGCAGACACTCTGAGCAGAAATATGACAGATCCACACGAATGGAAACTGCATCCACAGGTGTTTACAGAGATAGTCCAAGCGTGGGGCATGCCAGATATAGATCTTTTTGCCTCTCACAGAAACCATCAATTGATAAGGTTTTGTTCAAGGACTTGCCATCCAAGGGCCTGGAAAGTGGACGCCCTGTCATTCAGTTGGACAACATGGACAGTTTATGCATTCCCACCTCTGCCTCTTCTGCCCAAGGTACTTTTGAAAGCGAGAACAGACAAACCGAGGATGATACTGATTGCTCCAGACTGGCCAAGGCAACACTGGTATCCACTCCTGAGGAGTCTAACACATACTCCTCCCTGGTCCCTGCCTCTAATACCTCTCCTGCTGACGCAGAACAACTACAAGACCCTACACAGCCAGCTGAAAACACTCAACCTCGCTGCATGGAAAATCCCTTAACACCACATCAAACTCTACTCTCCAAGGAGGTGCAGGATGTCATCTTTGAGGCCAGAAGACCATCCACTAGAAAAGCTTACTCCGCAAAATGGAAGCGGTTTTGCTGTTGGAATGAGAAAAAAGGACAGGACCCTAGAAAATTGAACTTACCTCAGGTTTTGCAGTACCTAGCTGAACTACTGAGCAGTGGACTTTCATTTTCTTCAATTAAAATACACGCCTCAGCCATCTCTGCAGAATTCAACACGGATCCTCCTCTATTCTCACATCCACTCTTACGGCAGTTCCTCAGAGGGGCCAAGAATATAAGACCTCCAAGGAAACAACCAATACCAGCCTGGGACCTTAATTACATACTAGAAAAATTAACTTTGCCCCCCTTTGAACCTGCTGCTACTACAGATCTACAATATTTGACCTGGAAAACAGCTTTACTTCTGGCCATCACCTCAGCTCGCAGGGTTTCTGAGTTACAGGCCCTCATGGCAGTGCAGCCATTCCTCATCTTCCATCAGGACAGGGTTTCCCTTCGCACCAACCCATCCTTTATGCCCAAAGTGGTCTCTAGGGTAGCCTTAAACCAAGCCATACATCTTCCTACTTTTTATCCTAACCCTCAAAACAAAGGGGAAAGGCTGCTTCACTCTTTAGACATCCACAGGCAGCTACGTTACTATTTGGACAGAACAAAGCCCTTTAGGAAATCAGACCAACTTTTTGTGTCCTATGCTGTAGGGGCTCCAGGGAAACCAGTTACCAAACAGACCATTTCCAAGTGGATTGGCCACTGCATATGGTTTTGTTACTCTTATGGGAAACCTGTCCCCACCGGTATCAGATCTCACTCCACCAGGGCAACAGCCACCTCTACAGCCTTCCTCAGAGGTGTGCCTACTAAGGATATCTTGGAGGCAGCCACTTGGAGTTCTGTACATACCTTCACAAAACACTACCATCTGCCTTTATACTCCAGAACAAGAGCAGGCTTTGCCACTGCTGTTTTGCAGGGCATTCTGTCTCAACCCAGTTCCTCATAGTACCTACCACCCTATGCATAGCTTTGGGACTCTATCCATCTGTCATTACTGCAGCTGTATGCACGATGAACATATTACAGTTTTGTACCTACCATAAATGTAGATGTTAGAGTGCTGATACAGCTGCAGTACAGGTTTCCCTCCCTCCTTCCCCACTTGGCAAAGGCATGGGGCCTATCAACCTTTTCATACCTCCGAACTGGGTTATCCTGCTATGTTTTATTTGCTTGCTTACACTGTTTTTGCATTTCTTTGCATAATTTACACTTGTACAAAAGATTTATTTATGTATTGCCTTCCTTTTGGGGGCACCTGACATCTGGGGCAAGAAAGACTGAAGAACATGGCGTCGGCTGTGTCTTATATACTCTGGCCTTCCTGACGTCAGAAGAGTAAGCGACAACAACCTACGCCGGACCAAGACTTTGGATTTTGGCCGACCGAGGGACCGCCTGACTGCTGAAAACCCATCTGTCATTACTGCAGCTGTATCAGCACTCTAACATCTACATTTATGGTAGGTACAAAACTGTCCTTTACCTCCCTCCACCCCCCTGACTTTTGTAAACTTTCTACCTATCCTCTTTTTGGCCTATCTTATGGCTATGGTATTTACTTTTTACTGGATGTGTTCCACACCATGTAATTGCTCCCTGTTTTGGGGGCTGCTGACATCTGGGGCAAGAAAAACTGATGTAATTGCGTTGGCTGCTTGTTTTATACCCTTGACATCCTGACGTCATGGAAGAGACGACAGCATCCGACGCAGAAATCCAAAGACTCTTGTATTCGGGCCGACTGGGGCAGATAACCCAAGTGTGATGACTGCAACAGTGAATACACTCTAACATCTACATTTATGGTAAGTGTACACAACTGTACTTTCTCTCTTGTACCAGGATGTGAGGTCATCCAGAGGAAAGGAATTGCAGGTCTGTGTAGTGAAAAATAAAAACTTTGAACATAAGACTGTGCTTGCATCAAAGATGTTATGAAGTTATGGCTGCAGCTAACAACTATACTTTCTGTTGTCCGTTATGAGATACGTGAGGTGGGGCTGGCAGACAAAATTTTGTACTTTTACAGATGTGACAAGTCCTAGATGTGTGTAACTGGGACATTGATCTTACAGATTGCATTATCCTTGCTACCTGTATCTTTGTGTTCAGTGAAGTTTTTGCCTGGTTTAGTATAATGTTTAAAAATTCAGATAGCTGTGATGAAATTATCATAATGCCTTCTGAACATGACCATGTGGAAACCCAGAGGCTGTTTCTGAGCACATCTGATTTTTTTTCTGTTTAAGTGATTTTTTTCTGTTTTAGTGTAGTCCGTATTCACTTTGCTTTTAAAGTATCTGATTAATTTGCATTATGTGTTCTGTGGTTTGACTGTACACCTCTTTAGGGCATTTTTTGTAATTTTGCCATACAGTTCACTTTGTTTAGTGGAGAGACTAACATTTATGGTGGTAGATGTACAACTTTACTGTCTTAGTGATGCTATTGCAGTGACATTGGGCATCACCAGTCCCCCCTCCCCCCAGCATGGGCTAGCCAGTGTCACATTCAAGGTCCTCCCCCATTGTCTGTTTATTGGCTACTTTGGGGCTTGAGGTCTACTTGCACTACAAAGCTAATGGTTACATGTGTTTTGGGGGATCCTTTGAGTAGTGTCCATAGTATGCAGTGAGGTTTGGTTCCTTTATACGTATGCGGCTGTCACTTCACATTGGCACACCTTTTCATTGCATCATCAGAACATCCTCAGTCATACTTCATAAAACACCAACACTGTTCCAGTACATTATCTGTAGCTTTCTGTGCAGTTTGTAGGAATTTCGACTGCCTTTTGAAATGGTGTCCTGTATACATACATCATTAAACCCCCCCCCCTTTTTTTCTTTCGTGATGGTTCAATTATAGTGAGCTCAGTATTTTTAATAACTTTTGTAGAATTAACACAAAGGAAAGGTTTGTATGTCTCTCTGTTGGCCTGTTCTACCATATTTCCTCTAGCGTGGGAAAATTGGAGCCTAGCAAGCTTTTGACATTTCATCATTACATCTAGGTTGTCTTAACACACACCAAATGGATCATTTGGCAATCCTAGACATCACTGAGATTAATTTGTTGAAGGACTTCTCTGTTTCTGTACCATTGTGGTATTCCTGCGAGGCACTGGCAGTCTTTGAAGAAGAGCTTCTGTTTGGGTCATTTATCAGAGAAATGAAATTCTTAATATTCTATAGTCTGTTACTGGAGGCTGGTTCTGTGTGTTTTATTGTAAGAAACTTGTATGCCTGTAATCCTGGTCAGTTAAGTGTGCTGTTGGCGTTTTACGGTTTCATTTTCCCAAAGACCTTCAGATTTTTTTTTTACATAGGGCTATGTGCTTTTACTAAATGCAGTGGATTAAAAATTAGTTTTAGAATCTTTCTTTCCTCCACTTAAAATGTGGCTACAGAGGTTTCATACACAGTCATATGCAACGAAGAACTGCTACATGCACAGATTCCTTTTGCTTTTTGAGCATTAAAGCTGCTGTGATGAAACTTCAAATGCCATCTGAAAAACAATCCATGTGGAAACTCAGAGGCTGTTTCTGAGCGCATGTGAGCACTAACTTGTCATTTCACTTTTTATTTTAGGCTGACGCTTGTATTTTTGCCCATGAACTACGCAAATATTGCTTTTTGTTTGTGGACATTTGCATTTGTGTGAATTTCTTAAATCAGTCCTATACAGTTTTAAAGCTTTTAGCCTTCATGCAGTCAGTCTCCTGTTCTGGCGCCTGAAGTTCTGCGGTAGTTTCTATTTCTGTATGTTTAATAGTGTTCTCAGCTTCATATCATGACTGTTTTTAATCTAATGTGCTTCTCTCACAGGATCTGGAAGGCAAGATCATTGTTGATGAGCTGAAACAGGAGGTTATCAGTAACAGTAGCAAGGCTGAACCACCACAGTGCACGTCTTTGGCCTGGTCTGCTGATGGACAGGTATAAACACCTGATATTGTTAACACTTGGTAACCTGTCCCAGTGATTATACACCTTGTCTGTCCACTTGAACTCTGTTGATGACAAGTCCTGCAATTATGATGGGACAAATCTTTCTCTTCCCATGCTGTTTGCTACAGTGATGAAATTGTTTGATTCATATGTAAGGTTTACTAGCTGTTTTAGTTGCAGATTTTGATTCGTACACTACTGCACTGATAGGTGCTTGTTCTGTAGTGATTATGGGGGTTACACAGAGTGGAGGCACTGTCATAAGCAGGCTGTAGTAAGATTAGGGTTTTGAAATCTATGAATTTGCATAAGTGGACGTATTTGTTAACACGGAAGGTAAGCATTTGTAGCATTTTAAAGGCATTCAAGAGATCAGCTGCACATTGGAGTGATGATTTTTAAGGGGAATAACTTTTCAACGAATGAGGTCTATATTTGCAGTTGAAAATGTGGTGCTTTGCTGAGGCTTGAGGAGATTGATTTAACATAAATTCCACTCTGTGGATCTGCGATTGAATTTTTGTCATCAATTCTTAGGTAATCAGTTTGCACGCCATTACAAGCCTAGACAGAAAGCCCTATTCAGAGGTTCCCTCTAACCTCAAGGAGGGCAAAACAAGTTAAATCAGGGAAGAATTTTAAGCCTACCCATCTTGTCTAGGTTTACATTGAAGGTGGCAAGGGTGCTACTGTAAAAGTGAGCTGTGTCCCAGTGTACGCCTCACCTCTAGAAAAAAAATCCTGCCAGCATGTCTTGTGTGCTGGTTTATTTCCATTGACCAGGTATTTGAAATTTTATTTTTCCTATGAAGGAATGGGTCACAGGGTCGGCTCTTTCATGGTTTAAAAGGCTAGACAGACCTCCACGTAAGAGTCTTGTCAGAGACCTTATAGAAAGAGGGATGCTTGTGTGTCCAAATAAGTTTTTTGTTCATAGATTAGTACTAGGCTAACTGCCCTTGCGAGCCATTTTAAGCCTAGTCAGTTATCCCTTGTGAGACTCAAACCCTGCACCTTGTGTTTATAAGGCAAACACCCTATCCATTAGGCCACCCCCCCCCCACCCAATCTTTGGAGGGGGGTTTCAAGTTGAGTGATATGTTTAGACAAGCATACTGAAAGGTGTGCTATGTTGTAATAATGAGTCTGAGATAAAGTGTAGGGGAATTGAGTCCTTAAATCTGGAGATGACCTTGGAAATTTAGATGAGCCTGATAGGCTTCCTGGACTACTTTGAAGACATTAGTTTTGTATTTTTCTTGTACTATGAAGACGTTGTCAAAGAATGAATTGCCAACAAGTGCCTGGAATGTTTGACAGTGTCAGGTTAGAGGGTGCATGACTTATATGTGAAACTGATTTGTTAAATCAAACTTATGTTTTTCGCACTGAAATTTGAGACATTTGTCCTTGCAGCACTTGGTGAAGCCCATGTTGGAATAAAAGAGCAGAAGGTTGAATAACACCAGTTTAGATATCTGCAAGTTTTGATAACTGTTTGCTAGGAGTGCTGGCCTTAAGGTCTGACAGATGCCAAATAGGGGAGGGCCCAGCAACTGAGCCTGTGGTATAACACTAGTAATTCCCAAGTAGTGCCTGTGACTTTGAGGTGGTGGTAGCCTTTGGCTGAGCAAATGTGGTCCATAGTAACTTGAAAGGGGTGGCTGGGATTGTGAAATGGCTATAACTGTATGGTGTCAAATTTGCACTAAATTTGTCAGCTAAGAAATTGGCTATTTCCTTTGGGTCAGTCTGTACAGTACTGTTGTGGTCTTGGTTCCAAGCATTGTTGGCTCTTAACTCCTGACATAATTGAAGAAAGGTTCTCTAGATGTTCATCGTGTTTCACTGTTGCAGCCATTACACTTGGGTTATCCTGCTGGCAAAGTCTAGGTTCGGCGTCGGTTGCTGTCTCTTCTTCCCTGACGTCAGTGCGCCAGGGGTATAAAAGATGCAACCAACGCCATTTTCTTCAGTCTTTCTTGCCGCATGGTGCCCGAAGCAGTTCGCAAATGCCGGTCGACCGACTCCTGAGATTTTCGAAATAGTTTCAGAACCGAAGTCTTCAATAAAGCAAAGTACCCCGTTGGGGAAACTTTTTCTTGCTCCAGACAGATGTCAGTAAAAGTTAACAATTGTATTTCTTGTGGGAAGCAAATACCTCATAAGGACTTTCACTCTTACTATATTCCTTGCCTAGGCCCTGACCACGACGTTACTAGTTGTCGGTTTTGTGCTAGATTCAACAAACGCACCATTAAACATCTGTTCGATTTTGCATTTCATTACTTTGGCCGAAGGTTTAACTATATAATGCTGTCGGAACAACCGACCGGAATTCTTAAAAAAAGCAAAGACAAGGAAAAGGACAGGCATCCAAGGTCCAAAACCGATGATGAAGCCTCTTCTAGGCCAGTCGTCAGTTCTCAGTGAGGCGCTTTCGCAGCCCCTGACACCTGCTTCCTCAGAGCCACAGGCCGTATCTGATTCCCACGTGGAGACAACTAGGCCTCTGGGTACTAAAGATATTGGGCCTACGGAAAATATTCCCTCAGATGGGTCCGGAGCAGCTGAGCAGGCATCGGCTTCTGAGGGTATTTTCAGACCTTCACAGCTTACTGTTAAATCCTCTGCAGCAGCCAAAGTACAGTCAAAGTCACCATTAAAGACAAAGAAACGAGTATAGCATTCTCCTGGACAGTCAACCATGCCAAAGAAACAGATGCTCAAAATGGCAGAAGACTTAATTACTTTGATCAGGGTTTCCCATCCCCCTCCTGATAAAAGGCTTAGGCAAGACACTATGATTCCTCTGACCAGGTTTCTATTTCCTCTGATTCCTCTTCAGATCAGGGCTTTTCTCTTCCTCTGATTCCTCTTCAGATCGGGGCTGTTCTCTTCCTCTGATTCCTCTTCAGATCGGGGCTGTTCTCTTCCTCTGATTCCTCTTCAGATCGGGGCTGTTCTCTTCCTCTGATTCCTCTTCAGATCGGGCTGTCCTCTTCCTCTGATTCCTCTTCAGATCGGGGCTGTTCTCTTCCTCTGATTCCTCTTCAGATGGGGGCTGTTCTCTTCCTCTGATTCCTCTTCAGATCGGGGCTGTTCTCTTCCTCTGATTCCTCTTCAGATCGGGGCTGTTCTCTTCCTCTGTTTCCTCTTCAGATCGGGGCTGTTCTCTTCCTCTGTTTCCTCTTCAGATCGGGGCTGTTCTCTTCCTCTGATTCCTCTTCAGATCGGGGCTGTTCTCTTCCTCTGATTCCTCTTCAGATCGGGGCTGTTCTCTTCCTCTGATTCCTCTTCAGATCGGGGCTGTTCTCTTCCTCTGATTCCACTTCAGATCGGGGCTGTTCTCTTCCTCTGATTCCACTTCAGATCGGGGCTGTTCTCTTCCTCTGATTCCTCTTCAGATCGGGGCTGTTCTCTTCCTCTGATTCCTCTTCAGATCGGGCTGTTCTCTTCCTCTGATTCCTCTTCAGATCGGGCTGTTCTCTTCCTCTGATTCCTCTTCAGATCGGGCTGTTCTCTTCCTCTGATTCCTCTTCAGATCGGGCTGTTCTCTTCCTCTGATTCCTCTTCAGATCGGGCTGTTCTCTTCCTCTGATTCCTCTTCAGATCGGGGCTGTTCTCTTCCTCTGATTCCTCTTCAGATCGGGGCTGTTCTCTTCCTCTGATTCCTCTTCAGATCGGGGCTGTTCTCTTCCTCTGATTCCTCTTCAGATCGGGGCTGTTCTCTTCCTCCCTATGAGGACTCTGATGCTGCCGAATCTGTACCTTCAGCCTCTCCACCTGAGGATTACTCTTTTGGGGAAACTCTGCATACCATGAAGGAACACTTCCACTGGGAGAGCCAGGATTATTCAGAATCCAAGAAAAGGCTCCGATTTTCTGTTACTGCCTCTGCACAGGCCCCTGGCTATCCCCCCTGTGCTTGATATAGTTGATGATGATTTCTCCGAATCCAGTCTGTCTCCTGATTCTTTACCCCCTGCGCCAGTCAAGCCAGACAGGTATTACAGGGTCCCTGACTCTCATAAATTTCTTTATAAAAGCCGTGCTGCTGACCCTGAAACAATTTCTTGGGGTCCCAAAGGGGTTAAGTTTTCCACTGCTAAAAACCCTGTTCCCTCTGATAGGGATTCTAGAGCTCTGGATAGATGGGGGAAAAAAGTTTACACTTCTGCTACTTTAGCTGTAAGGGCTTTAAACTACCAGTTTCACATGCTTAAATATCAACAGTACCTCATGTCTTTGTTAAAGCAGAAAATGCTTACAAATTCAGAGAATCCTGACAATAAGGAAATGCAGGAATTATTGCATGCAGCTGAGCAAGTAGGAAAGCATACTCTGCAATGTGGTTTTGATTCATTAGAGGCTTCTTGCAGAGCCGTGGTTACAGGATCTGTCATTGGAAGGCATTCTTTGTTGAAAGAACAAAGTTTACCTGAACATGTTAAAGTAAAATTATTGGATGCTCCATTACAGCATGATATTTTGTTTGGTGTTAAGGCAGAAGAGGTGTTAAAGAAAATGGAGGATAAAGCAAAATCTATGCAGACAGTAAAGGATTTTACAGGTTCAGCCACCTAGGTTTAGTAGAAACTGTCCTTCAAAAAATTGGTCCTTTCAGGTGTCAAGCCACAGAGGCAGATAGACGCCCAAGAGGCAGATCTCAGCCACAAGGCTCCTACAGACCTAAACAATGGGGTGCTTCTGCCCCCAAAGGAGAAGACAAATCACAACCTTGTAGGAAACACTCCCAATGACTTTCCTGTACAAAAGCCAAGCACTGACCTTTTGGCAGCACCCCTAGGGGAAAAGCTAGCACTTTTCGCACAAAATTGGCACGATCACCCAGGACAAATGGGTACTGAATACAGTATGTAAGTTGTCTATCTCGCCTTCATTCTTGCTGGTTGGGTTCGGAGCCGATCCTCAGCTCTGACTCTGCCATCTTCAAAAGCTCGAGAGCTGCTCACTGGCTCGAGGCTCCCCTATATCCCATGATGCCTGGTGCTAGATACCCAGATCTCGTTTGCCGCTTCTGCTGTGAGGTTGTTCTACTGGCTCAGGTCGTATAAGCTTTATTATCGTATTTTTCTTGTCAAAACTGTAATTAAGTGTAGAATTAGTCATTAGTTTAGAATTGTAGCTAGTTTCTTCCTTAGATAAACCGTTACCCTTCCCCAAGAAACTCGTTTAAGTTAGTCTCTCCCCCCCCCCCCTTCTCTTCCTTTTCCTCAAAGGTTTCCATCTCCTTTCAGAAAAAAAAAAAAAATTCTTCTATTAATCCCTGATGATCATCGTGTTATCCTGCTGCAGTCATCACACTTGGGTTATCCTGTCGTCAGGCGGTCCTGCAGTCTGCCTGAATTCCAAAGTCTTGGTCCGGCGTCAGTTGCTGTCGCTTCTTCCTTGACGTCAATGCTCCAGGGGTATACAAGAGGCATCCAATGCCATTTTCTTCAGTCTTTCTTGCTGCTCGGTGCCCGAAGCAGAAACAGTACGCAAGTGCCGGTCGGCCGACACCTGAGATTTTCGAATCAAATTTCAGTCCGAAGTCTTCAAAGCTAAGTACCCTGTTGGGGAACCTTTTCTTGCCTCAGTCCGATGTCAGAAAAAATTAACAATTGCATTTCTTGTGGGAAGCGAATACCTCATAAGGACATTCATTCTTATTGTATACCTTGCCTAGGCCCAGACCACGACGTCACAGGTTGTCTGTTTTGTGCTAGGTTCAATAAGCGAACGATAAAGTGACGCTTTGATTTCGCACGACACTACTTTGGTAGGAAATTTAATTACACTATGCCGTCTGAGCAACCGACTACCGGCGTGCATAAAAAATGCAAAGACAAAGTCAGGCAGCCTAGATCCAAGCCAGACTCCGAGGCCTTGGCTGGGCTGGTTGCCGGTTCTCTGGTTTTCAGCGAGGCGCCTACGCAGCCCCTGACTACCGCAGAATTGGAACCCCAGACCGCTTCGGATTCTCAAGCAGAGTTCTAGGCCGACGCAGCCATTTCCTTTAGGCCCTACCGACAACATTGCAGAAGAAGCCGGTGCTGCGGAAACACCTTCGGTTACAGAAGGTGTCCTCAGACAGACTACTCTCACCATTAAAACTTATGCTAAGCTTAAGGCGCCTCTAAAATCAAAAAAGACTGCACATCGGTCTCCAGTTCAAGGCCCCATGCCTAAGAAACAGATGCTTAAAATGGCTGAAGATTTGATTTCTTTAATCCGGGGTTCCCAACCCCCCCCCCCCCCCCCAGACAAAAGGCTTGATTATGCCTCCTCTGATCAAGTGTCTATTTCCTCAGGCTCCTCTGAGGAACAGGATTACTCCTTTCCCCCTTATGAAGTTTCTGATGCTGAAGATTCCATTCTCTCAGCTTCTCCACCCGAGGACTATTCCTTTGGGGAAACCTTGCATACCGTGAGGGAACATTTCCACTGGGAAGGTCAGGACTACTCCGACTCTAAGAAAAGGCTCCAAGAGTTTTTTACTCCCCCAGCACAGACCACTTGCTATCCCTCCAGTTTTAGACATTGTGGATGATGTTTACTTAGAATCTAGTCTAAATCCAGATTCTCTGCCTCCTGCTCCAGCCAGACCAGATAGATATTAGAGTGCCTGACTCTCACAAATTCCTTTACAAAAGCCCTGTTGCTGACTCAGAGACCATCTCCCAGGGTACCAAAGGGGCTAAGGCTTCTATGGCTAAAAATCCTGCACCCTCTGAAAGGGACTCCAGAGCACTAGATAGGTGGGGGAAGGTTTACACCTCAGCTACTCTAGCTTTGAGAGTACTAAATTGTCAATTTCACATGCTGAAATACCAGCAATTCCTAATGTTTCAAATAAAACAAAAGTTGAGCACGCACCCTCAGCAGTCTGAATTCAAGTAAATGCAGGATCTGTTGCATGCAGCTGAACAGGTGGGCAAACATACTTTACAATGTGGATTTGATTCTTTGGAAGCTTCCTGTAGAGCAGCTGTTACTGGATCTGTTATACGTAGGCATGCTTGGTTAAAGGAACAAACTCTGCTGGATCATGTTAAAGCAAAGTTACTAGATGCACCCTTACAGCAGGATGTCTTATTTGGGGTTAAAGCAGAAGAGGTTTTAAAGAAAATGGAGGATAAGGCAAAATCTATGCAGATGGTCAAAGATTTCTTACAGGTACAACCCCCACACTTCAGCAGAAATTGGCCAGCAAAAAATTGGTCCTTTCCAGCTTCTGACAGACCACAGAGGGGTAAATACAGACGCCCAAGGGGTAGAGGACAAGCACAGATACCTTACAAACCTCGCCAATGGGGCACTGCAACACAGAAGGGAGGAGAAGACCGGTCCCAAACTACTAGAAGACAAACACAATGACTTCAACCTCAAACTGCCAAGCAAAAATCTCTTGGCAGCTCCCTTGGGAGGAAAATTAGCATTTATTTATAGACAACTGGCGCATCGTCACAAAGGACAAATGGGTCCTAGACATTATCTCACAAGGATACAGATTCCATTTCCACACCTTGCCAAGGATAAAAGGAATGCCAAACTTGCCACAAAATCAATGGGCAGAGGCACAAAAACAAATTACAGCTCTCATGGACATGAGAGCCATTCAACTGGTACCTACACAGGAGCAAGGCCAAGGATTTTACTCGGGGCTCTTTCTAGTCCCCAGAAAGGACAATGTTTGGAGACCCATTCTGCACCTTTCAATTCCAAACACCTTCTTGCAAGTATCCAAATTCAAGATGCTAACACTACAGCAGCTTCTTCCCATGTTGGGCAAGAAAGCTTGGCTAGTAACATTGGACCTCAAGGAGGCATACCTGCATGTCCCTATCAGACTGCACCCAGGGTCTTCACAAAATGCCTGGCACCAGTAATTGCATACTGCAGACAGAGGAATTCAAATATACCCTTACCTGGACGACTGCCTCATCCAAGCAGAAAGCAAGGACATTCTCTTACAACATCTAACTTTTGTAAAACACCTAAGTTGCGTAGGGTACACAGTAAACGAAAAGAAATCAAAACTAGTGCCCTCAGAAAATGACATTCCTGGGTGCCAGCTTGAGTACAACGGCCTGGATGGCTTATCTGACACCAGACAAACTACAACTAGCTCAGTACTTCAAAATAATGGCGACAAAGACCCAACTCCCTGCAAGAAAAATTCTGCAGGCCTTGGGCTTCATGGCATCTTGCATACTACTACCATTTCCAAAACTGCATATGAGGAAATTACAGTGGTACCTGAAAAGCGTATGGACTCAACACAGCCACAGCTTGGAAACAATACCTCTCATTCCCTGCCTCCAACAGGAGTTTCTATGGTGGTCACAGGCGTGTCATCTCAACAAGGGTCAGCTTTTCACCTTACCCCCAGCCAGGCAAACTATGACAACAGATGCATCTGACTATGCCGGGGGGGGGGGGGGGGGCACATGGCAGGACGGTGCGTTCAAGGCATGTGGACTGCAGATCAAAGGAATCTGCACATCAATCAAAAAGAAATGCTAGCTGTACAGAATGCTCTGACATCTTTCAAGGACCTCTTACATCCAGGACAGCTTATAATAAGGACAGACAACACCACAGTAATGTGGTACATAAACAAGGGGGTACACACTCCTACCTTCTATGCAGGCAAGCAATGACCTTGTGGAACACAGCACTGGCTTGCCGAGTTCAATTTCAAGCTCCATTCCTGCCAGGAAAAAAGAACACATTGGCAGACGACCTAAGCAGAAACATCATGGATCCCCACGAGTGGAAACTGGATCCACAAGTATTTGCAGTGATAACTCAAATGGGCCCCAGACAGTTTTGGGGGTTGGCAAACAGGTCTATCAGCTTTCAAAATTTTGCACAAGGACATTCCAGCATCAAGCTTGGAAAGTGGACGCACTCTCATTCAGTTGGAAAATGCTGACAGTATATGCCTTTCCTCCATTGCCCCTTCTCACAAAGGTGCTGCTGAAAGTCCGGATGGAGAGGCCTCGAATGATACTCATTGCCCCGGACTGGCCACGCCAGCACTGGTACCCACTACTAAGGAACATGGCCCACCATGGATTTTACCACAAATTCCTCATCTACTCACAGCAAGGCAGTCAGATTCTACACAGCCAGCTCAAAACCTTAAATTTGGCTGCATGGCACATCACCTAAGCAACCAGCCAGCCCCTCTTTCACAAGCTGTTATGGATGTCATTCTGGAAGCCAAGATGCCCAGCACCAGGAAAGCCTACTCAGACAAATGGAAAAGATTTTGCGCCTGGAACCAAGCTAAAGGCCAAAATGCCCTTCAGCCTGACATACCTCAGATTCTGCAATATTTAACTGAGATGTTGCACAAAGGGCTTTCTTTTTCATCTACTAAAATCCACGCCTCAGCTATTTCAGCTTGCTACAACACGGATCCACCCTTATTTTCACATCCACTTCTAAGGCAGTATCTCAGAGGGGCAAAAAACATTAGGCCTCCCAGGAGAGCGCCAACACCAACTTGGGACCTAAATTTTGTTTTGGAAAAACTTACGCTGCCACCTTTTGAGCCAGCTTTCTCAGCTGACTTAAAGTTTATATCATGGAAGACTGCCCTGCTGCTAGCAATTACTTCAGCCAGAAGAGTCTCAGAGCTACAGGCACTAATGTCAGTAGAGCCTTTTTTCATTTTTCATCAAGACAGTTTCTCTACGAACTAACCCCTCCTTTATGCCAAAGGTGGTATCCAGTGTGGCTCTAAATCAAACCATCCACTTATCCACCTTTCCAAATCCACAGAACAAAGGAGACTCCTGCATTCCTTGGACATTCACAGGCAACTACGTTACTACTTGGATAAAACTAAGGCTTTCAGAAAATCTGACCAACTTTTTGTATCCTATGCTACAACATCACAAGGAAAGGCCATCTCAAAACAGACAATTTCCAAATGGATAGGACATTGCATACGTTTTTGCTACACCCATCATGGAAAACCAGTTCCTGCTAGCATAAGGCCCCACTCCACCAGGGCAGCAGCTACATCTACAGCCTTCCTCAGGGGGGTGCCAACCAAGGATATTCTGGAAGTTGCAACTTGGAGTTCAGTACACGCCTTCACCAAACACTATCACTTAACCACTTTACTCTAAGACTAGAGCTGGCTTCGCCACTGCAGTTTTGCAGGGCCTTCAGCCTTCTCTAACCCTGTTTGACTCCACCTCCCATCCTTAGCTTTGGGATTCTACCCAAGTGTGATGACTGCAGCAGGGTAACACGATGAACATAGTACAGTTTTGTACCTACCATAAATGTAGATGTTGGAGTGTATACCCTGCTGCAGTCCAGGTTACCCTCCCTCCATTCCCTCTGACCTAACTAAAACCTTTCAATACCTTAAAATCTGATACAACCTTTGTGGTGTATTTGCTTATAGCTGGAGGGGTGTTTTGCTTGTGCTAAGCTTTTATCATTGGTATTATCTACTGACATCTGGGGCAAAAAAAAATGAAGAAAATGGTGTCTGATGCCTCTTGTAT
Organism: Protopterus annectens; assembly: GCF_019279795.1. Classification (NCBI taxonomy): domain Eukaryota; kingdom Metazoa; phylum Chordata; order Ceratodontiformes; family Protopteridae; genus Protopterus; species Protopterus annectens. The sequence continues at coordinate 1,028,984,201 of NC_056733.1, forward strand.
ACCCCTGGCGCACTGACGTCAGGGAAGAAGCGACAGCAACAGATGCCGGACCAAGACTTTGGAATTCAGGCTGACTGCGGGACCGCCTGATGACAGGATAACCCAAGTGTGATGACTGCAGCAGGGTATACACTCTAACATCTACATTTATGGTAGGTACAAAACTGTACTTTAGTGTTTAGTGATAGTTTTTGTTGTAGTGGTACTTGTAGTGGGTTGTGGTAACCTAGTGTGTTAAGTTTTACTGTTTGGTTGCCTTAACCTTCTGTGTGTGTTCTTGTCCTTGGTTTTCCCCCAGGAAGTCCAAGGATCCAAAACCGTCCGGATTCAAGAAGTGACACTCATGCTGTCAGAAGATGTCTCTGACAGATGGTCACACTTGTGTTTATTGTCTGGGTGCTGTGCACCTGCAGGACTCTTGCTCGATCTGCCATGCTTTCAGTTTGAGTCCTGCAGGAGCTCAAAAATAAATTGATCCTGAGGGGTATGCTTAAACCCCAAGATTCACCGGCGAAGGTTCAGCCAGTGAAATCTTCCAAGCCACCTAAACCGTCGGCTCCCAGTTCGGAGCTGTCATTGGGTGAAGCTACACAATCCATCTCTGCTCCGGCTGGAACCGATGTCCCTCCCTCCCAGTCTACTCCGACACGGTCTTCGGAGCCGGCTGAGAGTCGAAAGAGATCCAGGTCTCCTCCTTTGGAGTAGATACGTTCGGCTCCGAAGTCGCCCCTGCTCCAATCGGAGCATAGTCACCGATCATCCCACTCTTCTCAGTCCTCTAGACTTTCGGACCATGACTTGGAAAGAGTGGTCAGTAGGCTCTTAAAATCGCAGGCTCTAGCCAAAATGTTGTCCAGCCCTCATCAGGATTCTGCTCCGTCCACAGCTGTAGATATTCCTTCTCCGACTCATCCTATGAGCTTGGAGCTGGAGTTCATTGGGGTTCGAGTCATGGAACCGTCGGAGCCGATGCCCTCTCTTTCGGCTCCGTCTGCTCCGATCCCTTCCATGGTACCTTCCCTGGAGGGATCTGGGCGCAGAGACTCCCGCGTCGTCTCTGAGGGGGCGAGTGGCATCGGACCCTTGTCCGACCCTGCTCTCCCTATCGGTGCTTTGGCTCAGGTGAGCTCGGCTCCCACATCTGCCTCGGAGCTGTCCCCCTCGGTGCGGGGAGGGCTTTTGGTTTCTTTGGAGCCTGAGCCTTCTCTGCGTCCGGGCAGGGATGCCTTCGAGGTGATGAGTGTACTGGCCCCTGAGTCAGTCCCACGATCGACCCCATCGGCTCCTCCCCCTAGGGTGCCTGCGTCAGCCTTTGCCCCTCTTTCAAGACCCCCAAGCGTGGGGATCCAGCACTCCAGGACACCCCTTTGGGTGTATCCTCCTCTTCCGAGGCCTCCCCTGATCATTCAGAGGAGCCACCTCGCAAGAGGAAATGCAAGAGGAAGCATGTTGACTCCCCCGAGTCTGTCACATCGGATACCGACTTAGAGGAGTCTGAAGGGTCCCCAAGATTCCCCCTCTGAAGATGTAGTCTCCTCAGACATCCTTGAGATGCTTAGGCAGAGGGGAAGCTTGACTACCCTAAGCCCTTCAGAGGATGAGTCTGTATTCCTGGAAGCGTTTGGATCCCGACCTTCCACCTCCTGGGTGTCTCCGCCTTTCGACCCACTGATGTCTGTGGTAGCTCGGAAGGCATGGACGGTGCCAGACACAGTGGAACCGACCCCTAGAAGACCTGACAAGTTCATTACTGCCCTGCAGGACAAATAGTTCTTGACCAAGGGTGTCCCCAGACATCACCTTCTGCGAGCCAGAGACTGCACCATCGACACTTGCTACAGGCTAGGTATCGCAATAAATTTTAAAGTCTGCATTGTCGCCCTGTCAATCTATCACCTTTATATGCGCAAATTTAAATACCAAAGACATGTTAGCGAGCCTCCCACCAGACAGGGTGTTAGTGATTCGTCAGCATGTCAAGGTTTTATTAGCATGCAAAAGGATTCAAGCCAGGTTTGTCCTTCGCTGCTGCCATGAGACCTAGCGTTTGATTGTACTTGTCCCTCTAGCTCAGTTTCACATGAGGATTCTCCAGTGGCTTCTTTTCACCCAATGGTCCTTCCAGCAACTTCCCATGTCTTGCATGATCACTCAGGCATGCAAGAAGCATCTTGCTTGGTGGATGGTCTCCACATCAGTGCTCCATGGCAGACCATTTGTTCTCCCCCCTCCAGTGGCTACAGTGACCACGGACGCCTCCCTGATCGGGTGTGGGGGGGGGGCATTATCAGGGCAGAACAGTCCAAGGCACCTGGCAACCTCACGAGTATCATCTGCACATAAATGTCTTGGAGAGGAGTGCCATGCTCTTAGCGTTGCAGGCTCTTAGGACTCTTTTCCTACCGGGACCATTGCAGTTCAAATGGACAATATGTCCATAGTGTGGTACATCAACAAGCAGGGCGGACCAGGTCCTACCCCCATGTTGAAGCACTCAGACTCTGGCAGTGCGAGATTTCTTCCCAACGGTTTCTGATTGCAACGCATATCCCTGGGAGGTCCAACGTCATAGCAGAGAAATTGAGCAGAGCAATTCTCATGCCTCACGAGTGGTCTCTGAACCAGGTAGTTACGGACCAAATCTTCCGCAAATGGGGCCAAACTTGCTGCGACCTTTTTGCAACGCCCTTCAACAGCAAGTGCAGCAATTTCTTCTCTCCTTCCACTTCCCGGGGCATTCCCCCAGAGACGCTGTAGTCCACGATTGACCCCAGGGATTTCTTTATGCATTCCCTCCTTTCCCCCCTCATACTGAAGCTAATTCAGAAGGCTACAGTTTTGGGTTGCAAAATGATCCTCATTGCTCCTTACTGGCCTCGACAAATATGGTTTCCGTTCCTGCATTGCTATCTTCTCGAACAGCCTTGGACTCTGGACCTAGTTCCAGACCTCCTGATTCATCAATCGGGCAGGCTGCACCAATCCCTGCACTCTCTCCAGCTCACAGCGTGGTTGCTCCACTTCCAACCTTAGCCAGGCTCTGTGCACGAAATCCTTTTGTCATCACACAAGTCTACGACCAGAAAAACTTGCTCTAGTAAGTGGAAAAGTTTTTCTTCCTGGGCAGAGACAAAAAGTATAGATCCCTTTTCAGCCCCCGTACACTCCATTTTGGAATTTCTCACGGAGCTCTTCCATGCTGGGTCCGCTTCTGCTAAGATTAGAGTTCAGTTAGCAGCAATTTCAGATTTTCACATTGGCCTGTCGGAAAACAGTATCATGTCCCATAAGCTGTGTAAAGCCTTTCTCAAAGGAACCACTCTGCTCAGGCCCCCAGTGAGAGATCCTTCACCACCGTGGGATCTAAATTTGATTTTAGCTTCACTAATTTTGCCCCCTTTTGAACCTGCAGCTTCTTGTTCACTGAAGTTCTTATCTTGGAAAACCCTTTTTCTGGTAGCTATTACTTCAGCCAGAAGAGTTTCGGAACTACAGGCTCTTTCTATCCGTCCCCCATACCTCGTGTTCTACAATGACAGGGTTGCTCTTAGTACTAATCCTTCCTTTCTTCCTAAGGTCTCTTCAGAGTAACTTGAATCAGTCCATAGACCTTCCTGTGTTTTTCCCTAACCACTCCAACAGGGCGGAGTATGAGTTGCATCAGTTAGATCACAGGCAACTATACTTTTATTTACATAGAACCAAAGACATTAGAAAATCAGATCAACTGTTACTGTCTTATGCAGTAGGTAAACAAGGTCTTCCGGTCTCCAAGGTAACCTTATCCAGGTGGTTGTCTTCTATCACATTCATATACCAACTCAGGAATAAAGAATTACCAGTCAAACCAAAAGGTGACTCCACTAGAGCTTTAGCCACTTTGGTGGCTTTTCAGGTCAGGTTGCCCATGGAATCTATTTGTGCTGCGGCTACATGGGCCAGCCCACATACTTTCATTTCGCATTACAAGTTGGATTTGGGTTCCAGGAGCGGAGCTGATTTTGGTTCCACTGTTCTGAAGAGTCTTTTCCGATGAGCCACCCAGGATTTTAGGTGCTAGGGATGCTGTCCCAACCAGCAGGAATGAAGACGAGATAGACAACTTAACATAAAGAAGTTATGTACCTACCATAACGTTCCATGTTGTCTTCTCACCGCCTTTCTTGCGTCCCACCCTCCATCCCCTATCCTAGTGGACCGAGAGTTCCTCTTGATTTTGCACTGGCTGAGTCTTCTCTGGCTATTTCCTTCTGCTTAGTAGTCTCCCCAGTAGGATTTATGCATTCTAGGATAGGATTCATTTATTATTATGTCTGCAGTTAGACTTTCCAAATGAGATCTGGGTATCTAGCGCCAGGCATCATGGGATATAGGGGGTGCCTCGAGCAAGTGAGCAGCTCTCGAGCTTTTGAAGATGGCAGAGTCGGAGCAGAGGATTGGCTCCGAACCCAACCAGCAAGAAAGAAGGCGAGAAGACAACTAACATGGAACTTTATGGTAGGTACATAACTTCGTTTTCTCAGGGTTACAGGTTCCACTTTCACACTCTTCCAAAATCAAAAGGTATGCTGGACATGCCACAAAACCAGTGGGCAGAGGCACAAAAGGAAATTGCTGCTCTCATGGATATGGGAGCTATTCAAAGAGTACCACAGCAAGAACAGGGACAAGGATTTTACTCAAGACTCTTCCTGGTTCCCAGAAAGGACTAAGCCTGGAGACCAATACTGGACTTGTCAATCCTAAATACTTTTCTGGATGTTCCAAAATTCAAAAAACACTTCAACTTCTACCCATGCTGGGCAAGAAGGCTTGGCTAGTTACTTTGGACCTCAGAGGCATTACCTGCATGTCGCAATCAATCTTGCAGAAGATATCTCATTCATAGCTGGCTCAATGCATTACCAATTCTCTGCACTGCCCTTTGGCTTGTTTACTGCACCCAGGGTCTTCACAAAAGCCTGGCACCAGTAATTGCATTTTGCAGACAGAGGAATTTAGATATATCCCTACTTGATGACTGCCTTATTCAAGCAGAGAGCAAGGACATTCTACTAAAGCATCTCGCGTTTGTAAAAAGATTATTAATTTGCCTAGGGTACACAGTAAACGAAAAGAAATCACAACTAGTGCCCTCTCAAGAGATATTCCTGGGTGCAAGCTTAAATACAACTGCCCAGATGGCTTATCTCACGCCAGACAGAGGCAACTGACTCATTACTTTCAAATGATGGCAACAAAGACCCAGCTCCCTGCAAGAAAAATTCTGCAGGCCCTGGGCTTCATGGCTTTCTGCATTCTACTCATTCCATATGCAAGACTGCATATTAGGAAACTACAATGGTATCTAAAAAGCGTTTGGACTCAGCATTGCCACAGCCTGGAAACAATAGTGACTATAATTCCATGTCTACAACAGGAGTTTCGATGGTGGTCCAGGGCCTGTCACCACAAGGGACAGCCCTTCACCTTACCCACTGCCAGGCAAACAATAACGGATGCATCTGATTATGCCTGGGGGGCACATATGGCAGGAAAATGTATTCAGGACACGTGGCCCAAGGAACAAATGCATCTTCGCATCCATCAAAAAGAGATGCTAGCTGTACAGAATGCCCTGACAGCCTTCAAGGATCTACTACTTTCAGGACAACTATTACTAAAGACTGACAACACCACAGTTGTGGTACATAAACAAGCAAGGGGGCACACATTCCTACCCCCTCTGCAGGCAAGCCATGATTCTGTGGAGCATAGCACTGACCTATCAAGTACATCTGCAGGCACAATTCCTGCCAGGAAAGAAAAATACACTGGCAGACGAACTAAGCCGAAATCTCATGGATCCGCACAAATGGAAACTAAATCCACAGGTCTTCAGCATAAGGAAATGGGGGCGCCCGGACATAGATCTTTTTGCCTCCCCTCAACTGCCAACTACAAAAATTTTGCACAAGAACTTAACACTCACAAGCATGGAAAGTGGATGCTCTTTCAGCTGGAAAACCCTGACAGTTTATGCCTTCCCTCCACTGCCTCTTCTTCCCAAGGTACTCCTAAAAGTCAGACAAGAGAAGCCAAAAATGATCCTGATTGCCCCAGACTGGCCACGCCAGCACTGGTACCCAATCCTAAGGGCTTGTCTCGAGGCCCAGCCTGGCCTTTACCTCAAATTCCTCGTCTTCTGACTCGACAAAACAATCCGATTCTACAGTCAACTCAGAACCTTAAATCTGGCTGCATGGCGGATAATTTAGCCACTCAGACCACTCCTCTCTCTAAAGCTGTTATGGATGTCATTTTAAAAGCCAGGAGGCCCAGCACTAGGAAATCTTCTGCAGAAAAATGGAAGAGATTCTGTGCTTGGAACCAGGCACAAGGACTCGACCCGCTTGTTCCAAATATACCTCAGATTTTACATTACCTAACTGAGATGCTGGACAAAGGCCTATCCTTTTCATCTATTAAAATCCATGCCTCTGCCATTTCAGCTCATTACAATACGGAACCTCCTATTTTTTCACATCCACTGCTAAGGCAGTACCTCTGAGGGACAAGAAACATAAGATCCCCAAGGAGAGCACCAATACCTACTTGGGACCTCAATTTTGTATTAGAAAAGCTCACACTGCCTCCCTTTGAGCCAGCCAACGCAGCTGATATAAAGCTGATATAAAATTCTTATGGAAAACTACTCTGCTCATAGCAATGACTTCAGCAAGAAGAGCTTGAGTTACAGGCATTAATGGCAGTGGAACCTTTAATCATTCATCAGGACAGGGTTTCTCTAAGGACGAACCCAACATTTATGCCAAAGGTGGTTTCCAGTGTGGCTCTTAATCAAACCATTCATTTGCCAACTTTCTATCCAAATCCCCAGAATAAAGGGGAGAGGCTTCTGCACACTTTGGATATACACAGACCGCTATGATTCTACTTGGACAAAACAAAAGCTTTCAGAAAAACTGAGCAACTGTTTGTAGCTTATGCTGCAGGATCACAAGGAAAGCCCATCTCAAAGCAGACAATTTCAAAATGGATAGGGCACTGCATTTGCTTCTGCTATGCACAACATGGCAAATCAGTGCCTAAGGGCATAAGGCCACATTCTACCAGAGCAGCAGCCACTTCAGCAGCCTTTCTCAGAGGAGTACCAACCAAAGACATTTTAGAAGCTGCAACCTGGAGTTCAGTGCACACTTTCACTAAGCAAGTACCACTTACCTCTCTACTCTAAATCCAGAGCAGGCTTTGCCACTGCAGTTCTGCAGGGCCTGGTAGCCTCTCCTAATCCTGTTTAGGGCCAGCCACCCAACTTCAGCTTTGGGATTCAACCCAAGTGCAGTGACTGCAACAGTGAAACGATGAACATAGTACAGTTGTGTACCTACCGTAAATGTAGATGTAGAGTGTATTCACTGTTGCAGTCCAGGTTACCCACCCGCTATCCCCCTTTCTCTTTGCTGGGTCCTTTTTGTACTTCTCAACTCTCTACAACCTATGTGATGTATTTGCTTGCAGATGAAGGAAATGTTTTTGCATATGCATGTTTTTTGACACTTTTTTCCAGCCTTTCCTTTTTTGGGGGCACCTGACATCTGGGGCAGGAAACTGAAGAAAATAGCGTCTGTTGCATCTTTTATACCCCTGGCGCACTGACGTCAGGGAAGAAGTGACAGCAACCGACGTCGGACCTAGACTTTGGAACTCGGGCCGACTGCGGGTCGCCTGCCAGCAGGATAACCCAAGTGTAATGACTGCAACAGTGAATACCCTCTAACATCTACATTTATGGTAGGTACACAACTGTACTTTTTTAGTACCTATGTTGAGGTCCATGCTTTGAACCTAATGGCTCCCTGAAGATCTTTACTAGTTTACTTAAGTGTGCTGTTATGGTGGGTAGAATGTGACTGCTAATAAGCATTAGGCAGTTTCTTTTGTACAATTTATACAGGTGTTCCACACTGTAGTTTAAGTTTGTTTGGTACACACAGGGACTGCCTTATCAGTACAGCTGTAAGTGGAATAGAAATCTGAGGTATAGGCAACGGCTTTGGCAGTAGGTTCCATTGGAGTATTTTAGCAGAATTTTAGGTCAAGTAATTGAAGGTTTGCTTTTGAAGTCCTTAAAGTATTTACTGGGGAAGTAACAGCTTTTAATGTAAGGGTTGTTTTATGGTCTGATTTTACAAGGCAGGAGGACAGTAATTTCAAGGAAGTACTGTGCATGTTGACCACTGGCGTAAGTCAGCCACTTTATTGATGGGTAGTTGAAGTTGCTGGGTTTAAAGGTGCTGGGTTTAATGAGGGCTTCAGCCAATGTGCCCAGAAGGGGGCAGTGTTCTGTAGCTAGTTGTGAAGTGGTACTTGCGCTTATGATTTTTGACATCTAAGATTTCAACTGTGGTGACAGAGGCTATCTGACATGACAAATGTAGTTATTCACCACAATTTCCATTTTGTGTGAAGATGTGACAGGCATACTTTGGAGTAAAAGGGAGTGCTTTCCATTACCCTGAAACCATATCTGTTTAAATGTATGCAAACTGTAATAGACTCGGAAGCTCAGGCTTTAAAACTTCCTGCACAGAGTAGAACCAGGTTTGTTGCAAATTAATATTTGGTTGGAAAGTTCATCAGATGGACTCTGCATAAAAAAGCACTGTGGGGGCAGCAAAGTCTTTAGTCAGAATGTTAAAGCCTTGGTAAAAGGTGCAGGTCATACTTGCAAAACACATTTGTCAACCATCTCATCCTAAGCTGATACACTCTGGATCCCCCTAGAATGGCACCTGCTATATAGCCGGGTATTAAAGACTATTCTCTGTAAATGTCTGCATCATGGCCTAATGGTTAAGGTGTTTGCCTTGCAAACACAAGGTGCAGTGTTTGAGTCTCACAAGGGATAATTGGCTAGGCTTAAAATGGCTCACAAGGGCAGTTAGCCTAGTTACTAATCTATGAACCTATTCTGGGTGATAGTGCCACTCATGCAGAAGTATGCAGTTAATCTTGCTACGCATGTCCCTCTGGGTAGATTCAATTACTTTGACCAAAATCACATCTCTTAGGATGGATCCTGGCTCTAGGACCGCTATCACCCTATGTTTATAGGTGTTTACTAGGCTAATGACCACTAGGGCTTTTTTAAGCTTAGCCATGCATCCCAAATCTGACAAGTTTTGATACCCTTGATAAGTGTAAGCATGGACCTGGGAGATGAGCCATTTACTGGTTACCTGTGTCAGTTACAGACATAGGTGCCAAACCAGAGATGAATTTCCAGTTTCCCATCCAGTTGTCCATGATGCACTTGAATTGGGATATGGAAGGAACTCTGCTTCACATGGATGGGGAGTGTGTTCCATAGGTGGGGTAGTCTCTGGGTTACATATCTATTTCTCCAGCAGGTCCTGTTTATATCACAGGTAAGGTTTATCTTTAGGATGGGCAATTCTGGTGCTGTTTTTGTGGATATGCAGGATGTCCATTAGAGTGGGTAGAGTGGGGTCTGACAATGCCCTGTATGCCAGGCATAGATCTCCCCTCAAGCCTGTAGGAGACAGAATACAGGGATAGGGCCTTGAGACGGTCTGCATAGGACGTTTTACTTAGCCCCATGTTCTTTTAGTGAGGAACCTCTGTGGACTTTCCAATTGTTGGATGTTCTTCATGTTTCACTGTTGCAGTCATTACATTTGGGTAATCCTGCTGGCAGGTTGCCCTCAGCCAGCCTGAATTCCAAAGTATTGGGTCCTGCGTCGGCTGCTGTCGCCCCTTCCCTGACGTCAGGTCATCGGGGGTATAAAAGAAGCAGCCAACTCCATTTTCTTTAGTCTGTGTTGCCGCACGGTGCCCGAAGCAGAAGCAGTTCGCAAGTGCCGGTTGGCCGACTCCTGAGATTTTCATGTTTGAGTTTCAGATCCGAAGTCTTCAATAAAGCGAAGTACCCTGTTGGGGAAACTTTTTTCTTGCTCCAGACTAATGTCAAAGTTAATTGTATTTCTTGTGGAAAGCAAATTCCTCATAAGGATTTTCATTCTTACTGTATTCCTTGCCTAGGCCCTGATCACAACGTTACTGGTTGTTGGTTTTGTGCTAGATTTAACCAACGCACTATTAAGTGTCGGTATGACTTTGCTTTAAACTTTTTGGGACGCCGGTTTAATTATCCTGAAATGTCGTCTGATAGCCATCCGACTACCGGAGTTTACAAAAAACACAAAAGGATGGAGAAAAACAACCGAGGCCCAAAACAGACTAGGCTTTTCCTAAGCCAGTCGCCGGTTCTCAGTGAGGCGCTTTCGCAGCCCCTGACACCCACTACTTTAGAGCCACAGGCCGCTACCGACTCCCATATGGAGTCTGCCATGCCACTGGATACTCTAGGTATTGGAGCCTCGGACGCTAATCTCTCGGGTCCAGAGCCGCTGAGCAAGTACCGGCTTCTGAGGGTGTTTTCAGACCTAAACATCTTTACATTACGACTTCAGCCTCAAAGGAAAAGACTAAAGCACCTTCTAAAGCAAGGAAACAAACTCGAGCCATGTGGACGGGCCTGTATGCCCAACAAACAGATGCTCAAAATGACCAAAAACTTGATTACCTTGATCAGGGGTTCCCATCCCCCTCCTGATAAGAGGCCTAGGCAAGACACTGACTTTGAATCTTCAGATCAGGTTTCTATTTCTTCTGATTCCTCTTCTGATCAGGAATATTCTCTTCCCCCTTATGAGGATTCTGATGCTGAAGAATCTATACCTTCAGCATCTCCTCCTGAGGACTATTCTTTTGGGGAAACCTTGCATACCATGAGGGAGCATTTCCACTGGGAGAGCCAAGATTTTTCTGCATCTAAAAAGAGGCTTGGGGATTTTCTTTTACTACCTCAGCACAGGCCTCTAGCCATCCCACCTGTGTTAGATATTGTAGATGTGTTTTCGGAGTCTAGTCTGACCCATGACTCCCAGCTCCCGTTAAGCCTGACCAATATTACAGGGTTCCTGACTCGCACAAATTTCTTTTTAAAAATCCTGCTGCTGACCCAGAAACTGTTTCACAGGGTTCAAAGGGAGTTGAGGCTTCCACTGCAAAAAACCCAACCCCTTCTGACAGATTCAAGGGCACTGGATAGATGGGGTTAAAAGGTTTACACATCAGCAACTTTGGCTATAAGGGCCTTAAACTGTCAATGTCATATGCTTAAGTATCAGCAACATGTCATGGGATTGCTTAAACAGAAAATGTTAAATTCTGAATGTGCAGAAAACAAGGAAATGCAGGATTTATTGTATGCAGCAGAACAAGTTGGAAAACATACTTTGCAATGTGGTTTTGGTTCTTTGGAGGCCTGCTGCAGGGCCGCAGTTACGGGTTCTGTAATTAGGAGGCATGCTTGGTTAAAGGAACAAAATCTGCCTGATCATGTTAGTTAAATTACTAGATGCACCTTTACAACATGATACTTTGTTTGGTGTTAAGGCAGAAGAGGTGTTAAAGAAAATGGAGGACAAAGCTAAATCTATGCAAACTGTCAAAAGATTTTTTACAAGTACAGCCACCTAGTTGTAGTAGACACTGGCCTACAAAAAAATTGGTCCTTTCCTGTGTCTGACAGACCTCAAAGGGGCAGATCCCAGGTGCAGGGTTCTTATAGGCCCAAGCAATGGGGTGCTTCTACCTCCAAAGCTGGAGAAGATAGATCACAAACATACAGAAAACAGTCCCAATGACTTCCCCCCTGCCTGCACCAAGCACTTATCTTCTGGCAGCACCCTTAGGGGGAAAATTAGCACTTTTTGTTCAAAATTGGCACATCATAACCTAGGACAAGTGGGTTCTAAACGGTGTCACAGGGCTACAAGTTCCACTTCCATTTTCTGCCAAAGGTAAACTGCTGGCCAGATCTGCCAAAAAATCAATGGGCAGAGGCACAAAAACAAGTATAATCCCTCATGGACATGGGGGGGGGGGGCCATTCAACAAGTACCAGAACAAGAGCAGGGACAATGATTTTACTCAAGACTGTTCTTGGTACCCAGAAAGGACAAGGCCTGGAGGCCGATACTGGACCTATCTATTCTGAACACTTTCCTGGATATTCCAAAATTCAAAATGTTGACTTTGCAACAGCTTCTGCCCATGCTGGGCAAGAATGCTTGGCTTGTGACTTTAGACCTAAAAGAGGCATACCTGCATGTCCCAATCAGACAATCATGCAGAGGATACCCAATATTAAAGGCTGGTTCAATGCATCGTGTTACACTGCTGCAGTCATCACACTTGGGTTATCCTGCCGTCAGGCGGTCCCGTAGTTGGCCAGAGTTCCAAAGTCTTGGTCCGGCGTCTGTTGCTGTCACTTCTTCCCTGACGTCAGTGCACCAGGGGTATATGAGGCATCCAACGCCATTATCTCCAGTCTTTCTTGCCGCGCGATGCCTGAAGCAGAAGCGGTTTGCAAGTGCCAGTCAGCTGACTCCTGAGATTTTCAAATCGAACTTCAGACCGAAGTCTTCAATAAAGCTAAGTAACCCGTTGGGGAACCTTTTCTTGCCTCAGATGGCAGAAAAAGTTTAACAATTGCATTTCTTGTGGGAAGCAAATACTTCATAAGGACGTTCATTCTTATTGTATTCCTTGCCTAGGCCCAGACCACGACATCACAGGTTGTCTGTTTTGTGCTAGGTTTAACAAACGAACTATAAAACGGTTTGATTTCGGCCGACATTTTGGTAGGAAATTTAATTATACCATGCTGTCGGAGCAACCGACTACCGGAATGTATAAAAAAAACGCAAGGATAAGGACAGGCAGCTGAGACCCAAACCAGACTCTGAGGCCTCTGCTAGGCCAGTCACCGGTTCTCCTGATTTCAGTGAGGCGCCTACGCAGCCTCTGACTACCGCTGATTCAGAACCCCAGGCGGCATCCGATTCCCAAGAGGAGATTGCTAGGCCTCCACAACCTTTATCTTTAGGCCATTCCGACTCCATGGCTGAAGGAGGTTCCGGTGCAGTTGAAACGCCTTCAGTTGCAGAAGGTGTCTTCAGACCGACTACACTCACTATTAAATCCTATGCAAAGCTGAAAACTCCTTTAAAAGCAACGAAGACTGTACAGCAGTCCCCAGTACAAGGCCCCATGCCTAAGAAGCAGAAGCTTAAGATGGCTAAAGACTTAATTACCCTAATCAGGGGTTCCTGTCCCCCTCCTGATAAGGCCTAGACAGGAGGACGACTATGCTTCTTCTGACCAGGTTTCAATTTCCTCAGATTCTTCTGAGGAACAGGAATATTCTTTTCCCCCTTATGAAGACTGATGCTGAAGAGTCTATTCCTTCAGCATCTCCCCCAGATTATTACTCTCTTGGGGAAACTTTACATACCATGAGGGAACATTTCCACTGTGAAGGCCAGGATTACCCTGATTCTAAGAAAAGGCTGAGAGTTCCTTTTACTACCCCAGCACAGACCACTTGCTGTTCCACCAGTTAGACATTGTGGATGAGGTTTATTCAGAATCTAGCCTTAACCCAGATTCACTACCTCCTGCACCAGCCAAACCAGACAGATACTAGAGTCCCTGACTCTCTCAAATTCCTATATAAAAGCCCTGTTGCTGACCCAGAAACCATTTCCCAGGGTCCCAAAGGGGTTAAGGCCTCTATTGCTAAAAATCCTGTACCCTCGGAAAGGGATTCTAGAGCACTAGACAGATGGGGAAAGAAAATAAATATCTCTGCTACTCTAGCTATGAGGGCCTTAAATTGCCAGTTTCACATGCTGAAATATCAACAATATTTGATGTCTCAATTAAAACAAAAAATGATCACACACAGCAGCCTGATTACAAGAAAATGCAAGATTTGTTGCATGCAGCTGAACAAGTGGGAAAACACATACTTTGCAATGTGGATTTGATTCATTGGAAGCTCCTTGTAGAGCAGCAGTGACAGGGTCTGTAGGCATGCTTGGTTAAAAGAACAAACTTTACCTGATCATGTAAAAGCAGTTATTGGATGCACTTTTACAGCAGGATGTTTTATTTGGTGTAAAAGCAGAAGAGGTTTTAAAGAAAATGGAGGATAAGGCAAAATCTATGCAGACGGTCAAGGATTTTTTTACAGGTTCAACCCCCTCGTTTCAGCAGAAATTGGCCAACCAAAAACTGGTCCTTTCCAGCTTCTGACAGACCACAGAGGGGCAAATACAGAAGCCTAAGGGGCAGAGGTCAGTCAAGGCTCTTAAGCCTCGACAATGGGGTGCCACAACCCAGAAAGGAGGAGAAGACTGGTCTCAAACTACCGGAAGCCAAACACAATGACTTACCCCTCAGAATGCCAAGCAAATCTCTCTTGGCAGCTCCCTTGGGAGGAAAGCTAACACTTTTTTCAGACAACTGGCGCATCATCACAAAAGACAAATGGGTCCTAAATATTGTATCTCAAGGATACAGATTCCACTTTCACACTTTACCAAGGATAAAAGGAATGCCAAACCTGCCACCAAAACAATGGGCAGAGGCTCAAACAAATTACAGCTCTCATGGACATGAGAGCCATTCAACAGGTTCCTACACAGGAGCAGGGACAAGGATTTTACTCTACTTTCTAGTTCCCCGAAAGGACAAAGCTTGGAGACCCATTCTGGACCTCTCAATTCTAAACGCATATCTCGATGTACCCAAATTCAAGATGCTAACACTACAGCAACTTCTTCCCATGCTGGGCAAGAAGGCTTGGCTAGTAATGTTGGACCTCAAGGAGGCATACCTGCATGTCCCTATCAGACAAAATTGCAGAAGATACCTCCGATTTTATAGCAGGTTCAACCCATTACCAATTCTCTGCACTGCCCTTTGGCTTATCTACTGCGCCCAGGGTCTTCACAAAATGCCTGGCACCAGTAATTGCATACTGCATACAAAGGAATTCAAATCTATCCATACCTAGACGACTGCCTTATTCAAGCAGAAAGCAAGGACACTCTCTTAAAGCATCTGGCGTTTGTCAAAAACCTATTAAGTTGCCTAGGGTACACAGTAAACAAAAAGAAGTCAAAACTAGTGCCCTCACAAGACATAATATTCCTGGGTGCCAGCTTAAATACAACGGCCCAGATGGCTTATCTCATGCCAGACAAGCAAGGACAACTGACTCAATACTTCAAAATGATGGCAACAAAGACCCAACTCCCTGCAAGAAAAATTCTGCAGGCCTTGGGTTTCATGGCATCTTGCATACTTACTACTACCATATGCAAAACTGCATATGAGGAAATTACAATGGTACCTGAAAAGCGTATGGACTCAACACAGCCACAGCTTGGCAACAATAATACCACTCATTCCCTGCCTTCAACGGGAGTTTCTATGGTGGGCTCAGGCATGTCACCTCAACAAGGGTCAGCCTTTTACTTTACCCACAGCCAGGCAAACTAGAACGGATGCATCAGATTATGCCTGGGGAGCACACATGGCAGGACAGTGTATTCAGGGCAAATGGTCTGCAGATCAAAGGCATCTACATATCAATCAAAAAGAGATGCTAGCTGTACAAAATGCCCTAACAGCTTTCAAGGACCTCCTACATCAGGACAACTACTAAAGACTGACAACACCACAGTGATGTGGTACATAAACAAGCAAGGGGGGCACACATTCCTACCCCCTATGCAGGCAAGCAATGACCTTGTGGAACACAGCACTGACCTACCAAGTTCAACTACAAGCACAATTCCTGCCAGGAAAGAAACACATTGGCAGACTATCTAAGCAGAAACATCATAGATCCTCACGAGTGGAAAATAGATCCACAAGTATTCGCAATGATAACTCAAAAATGGGGGAGCCCAGACATAGATCTGTTTGCCCCCAAAACTACTAACTACGGAAATTTTGCACAAGGACATACCACACACTAGCTTGGAAAGTGGACACCCTCTCATTCAGTTGGAAAACATAATGGTGTATGCCTTTCCTCCACTGCCTCTTCTGGCAAAGGTGCTGCTGAAAGCCAGATTAGAGGCGCCACAAATGATACTCATTGCTCCAGACTGGCCATGCCAACACTGTTATCCAATACTAAGGAACATGGCTCAAGGCCCACCATGGATTTTACCTCAAATTCCTCACCTGGTCACTCAAACAATCAGATTCTACACAGCCAGCTCAAGACTTTTTTTAAATTTGGCTGCATGGCAAATTACCTAAACAATCAATCAACACTTCTCTCTAAAGCGGTTATGGATGTCATTCTGGAGGCCAGGAGGCCCAGCACCAGGAAAGCCTATTCAGCCAAATGGAAAATTTCTGCGCCAGGAACCAGGCTAAAGGCCAGAATCCCCTTGTCCCAAATATTCCTCAGATTCTACAATATTTAACTGAGATGTTGTACAAAGGACTTTCCTTTTCATCTATTAAGATCCACGCCTCTGCTATTTCAGCTCAGTACAACACTGATCCTCCTATATTTTCACATCCATTACTGAGACAGTACCTCAGAGGGGCTAAGAACATAAGACCGCCCCGGAGAGCACCAACACCAACTTGGGATCTCAACTTTGTTTTGGAAAAACTTACACTACCGCCCTTTGAACCATCTTTTACAGCTGATTTACAGTTTGTCATGGAAAACTGCCCTGCTGTTAGCAATAACTTCAGCACGAAGAGTCTGAGCTACAGGCCCTAATGGCAGTGGAACCTTTCATCATTTTTCATCGACAGAGTCTCTTTATGAACTAACCCTTCCTTTATGACAAAGGTGGTATCCAGTGTGGCCCTAAACCAAACCATTCATTTGCCCACCTTTTATCCAAGCCCCCAGAACAAAGGGGAAAGTCTCGTACACTCTTTGGACATTCACAGGCAATTACGTTATTACTTGGATAAAACTAAGGCTTTCATAAAATCTGACCAGCTCTTTGTATCCTATTCTGCAGGATCACAAGGAAAGGCTATCTCAAAACAGACCATTTCAAAATGGATAAGACATTGTGTCCGTTTCTGCTACACACACCATGGGAACCTGTACCTGGTAACATTAGGCCCTATTCCACCAGGGCTACAGCAGCATCAACAGCCTTCCTCAGAGGGGTACCAACCAAGGATATTTTGGAGGCTGCAACTTGGAGTTCAGTGCATACCTTTACCAAGCACTATCACTTACCTCTATACTCTAAAACCAGAGCTGGCTTTGCCACTGCAGTTCTGCAGGGCCCACTAGCTTCTCCAAACCCTGTTTAGTTCCCCCGCCCATCCTTAGCTTTGGGTTTCAACCCAAGTGTGATGACTGCAGCTGTGTAACATGATGAACATAGTACAGTTTTGTACCTACCATAAATGTAGATATTCGAGTGTTCACACTGCTGCAGTCCAGGTTACCCTCCCTCCATCCCCTCTGACCTAGCTGAACTTTTCTATACTTTTCTATCCTGTACAACCTTTGTGGTGTATTTGCTTGTAACTGAAGGTATTCCTTTTATTCCTTTTTATATGTTTTATTAGCAATATGTATTGCCTACCTACTTGGGGGGCACCTGACATCTGGGGCAAGAAAAACTGAAAAATGGCGTTGGATGCCTCTTTTATATACCCCTGGCATACTGACGTCAGGGAAGAAGCGACAGCAACCGACGCCGGACCAAGACTTTGGAACTCTGGCCGACTGCGGGACCGCCTGACGGCAGGATAACCCAAGTGTGATGACTGCAGCAGTGTGAACACTAACATCTACATTTATGGTAGGTACAAAACTGTACTTTCTCTGCACTGCCCTTTGGCTTATCTACTGCACCCAGGGTCTACAAAGTGCCTGGCACCAGTAATTGCATTCTGCAGACAGAGGAATACAAATATATCCTTACTTGGACGACTGTCTCATTCAAGCAGAGAACAAGGACATTCTTACTCAACATCTGGCATTTGTGAAAAGACTTCTAACATGCCTAGGGTACACAGTCAACAAGAAAGAAATCAAAACTAGTACCCTCGCAAGAGATGATATTCCTGGGTGCAAGCTTGAATACAACTGCCCAGATGGCTTATCTCATGCCACACAAACAAAGGCAACTGACTACCTATTTCAAAATATTGGGAACAAAGGCCCAGTTATCTGCAAGAAAAATTCTGCAGGCTTTGGGCTTCTTGGCATCCTGCATCCTACTAATTCCATATTCAAGACTGCATATGAGGAAACTTCAATGGTACCTGAAAAGTGTTTGGACTCAACATTGCCACAGCCTGGAAACCAGTCGTTACTCTCATTCCCTGCCTGCAATAGGAGTTTTGATGGTGGGCAAAGGCTTGTCACCAGAACAAGGGACAGCCATTCACATTACCTCCAGCCAGGCAGACACTAACAACGGATGCATCAGACTATGCCTGGGGAGCCCACATGGCAGGAAGATATATTCAGGGCACATGGCCCTCAAACCAAATGCATCTACATATCAATCAAAAAAGGTAGCTGTTCAAAATGCTCTGACAGCCTTCAAGGACCTACTTCATCCGGGACAACTACTAATAGACAGACAACACCACGGTCATGTGGTATATAAACAAGCAGGGGGGCACACATTCTTACCCCCTTTGCAGACTAGCCATGACCTTGTGGGACAGCTTTAACTTAAGTACATCTTCAGGCACAGTTCCTGCCAGGAAAGGAAAACACTGGCAGATGACCTAAGCAGAAACCTCATGGATCCCCACGAGTGGCAGCTGGACCCACAAGTCTTTAGCATAAGGAAATGGGGATGCCTGGACATAGATCTATTTGCCTTTCCTCACAACTACCAACTAAAAAGATGCTGCACAAGGACTTATCATGGACAAGCATGGAAAGTGGACGCCCTGTCAGTATATGCCTTTCCTCCACTGCCTCTCCTCCCCAAGGTGCTCCTAAAGGTCAGACAGGAGAAGCCAAAGATGATACTGATTGCCCCAGACTGGCCACGCCAGCACTGGTATCCAATACTAAAACTTCTCTATACCTAGCTTGGACCTTACCTCAAATACCTCAACTACTGTCCCAGCAAAACAGTCTGATCATGCACAGCCAACTCAGGACATTAAACTTGGCAGCATGGTGGATAATGTAGTCCTACAAAAAACATCTCAGTAAAGCTGTGATGGATGTTATTCTGAAAGCCAGAAGGCCTAGTACTAGAAAGTCTTGTGCTGGAAAGTGAAAAGATTCTGTGCCTGGAACCAGGCACAAGGAACTGATAACAGCGGTACCAAATATTCCTAAGATTTTGCAATACTTAACTGAGATACTGGACAAAGTCCTATCTTTTTCATCAATTAAAATTCATGCCTCTGCCATTTCGGCTCATTACAATAGAGCCACCACTTTTTTCTCTCCCTTTATTAAAGCAGTACCTCAGAGGAGCCAAAAATTTAAGGCCCCCCAAGGAGACTACCAGTACCTGCATGGGACCTCAACTATGTCTTGGAAAAGCTCACCCTGCCTCCTTTTGAGCCAGCTGCTACTGCTGATATGAAGTTTCTATCTTTGAAAACAGCTCTGCTCTTAGCAATTACTTCTGCAAGACTAGTTTCAGAGCTACAGACGCTCATGGCTGTGGAACCTTTCATCGCTTTTCATCCAGACAAGGTCTCCCTGAAGGAAAACCCAACTTTTATGCCTAAAGTAGTGTCCAGTGTGGCTCTTAACCAAGCCATCCATCTGCCAACCTTTTACCCAAATCCACAGAACAAGGGGGAGAGAGTTCTGCATTCTTTGGACTACACAGACAACTTAGATTCTACTTGGACAGAACCAAAGCTTGCAGGAAGATAGAGCAATTACTAGTGGCATATGCTGCAGGATCACAAGAGCAGTTACTAGTGGCATATGCTGCAGGATCACAAGGAAAGCCTATCTCAAAGCAGACTATTTCTAAGTGGTTAGGCCACTGCATTCGTTTCTGCTACCTACACCATGGCAAGCCAGTGCTTAAGGGCATTAGGCCTCATTCCACCAGAGCTGCAGCCACTTCAGCAGCCTTTCTTAGGGGAGTACCAACCACAGACACTTTAGAGGTGGCTACTTGGAGTTCAGTGCACACCTTTACAAAGCATTATCTGCCACTCTACTCTAAATCCAGGGCAGGCTTTGCCACTGCAGTTCTGCAGGGCCTCAGCCGCTCCTACTGCTGTCTAGTTCCAGCCTCCCAACCATAGCTTTGGGACTCTACCCAAATGTAATGACTGCAGCAGTGAAACACTAAGAATGCAGTACAGTTGTGTACACTTACCATAAATGTAGATGTTCGAGTGTATTCACAGGTTACCCACCTGCTTTCCCCCTTTTTTCTTTTGGATCTTCTCTTGCCTTCTCACTTATACTACCTATGTGGTGTATTTGCTTTTAGATGAAGGTAAAATTTATATTGGTGTATTTCTGAATATATATATATATCAATTTTGGCTACCCTTTTTGGGGGAACCTGACATCTGGGGCAAGAAAAACTGAAGAAAATGGCGTTGGCTGCTGCTTTTATACCCCTGACGTCAGGGAAGGGGGTGATGGCAGCCGACGCAGGACCTAAGACTTTGGAATTCAGGCCGGCTGAGGGCAACCTGCCAGCAGGGTTACCCAAATGTAATGACTAACAGTGAATACACTCTAACATCTACATTTATGGTAAGTGTACACAACTGTACTATATGCCTGGTTAGGTACATACCAAAGGGGGGCATTGTACTCTGATAGGCCTGATGAATGCCGAATACAGTGGAAAGAGGACTCCCTTGGACCTAGATGCCATACCTTTTGTTTTTAAGTTGAGCAGCATAGAATATTTTCCTCACCAATGTAGACACGTGATGGTCAATGGCTAGATTACTATGTATCCCTAAGTCACTGACTACCAGGTCAACTCTAAGGGGTGTGTTGTCGATATGATGGGTACGTAGGATGGATTACTTCCCAAAGGATGCTATTATGCACTTCTTGGCATTTAGTTTTAGTCCATGGCTATGACATCAGTTTGTTAGCCCCTGTTGGAGAACATTTGTGTCTGTATGAGATTCAGTGACTACTCCTAATTTGCAATCATCTGCAGATTGTCAGCCAGAAACCACTGACATGGGCCTTGACTTCTGAGAAGTTTATGCCAAAGAGGAGTGGTCCAAGGACTGATCCCTGAGGGACTCCACTTGTGACGGGCCTCTTTGTAGAGGTGGACCCCCCCCCCGCCAATTCTAACTGTCTGGGTCCTGTCTGAGCGAGTTGTCTATCCACCAGGTGAAATATGGGTTTGTACCTAACCTCTTGAGAGTATTGTCAAATGCCTTGGCCAGGTCAAGGTAGGCAGTGTGAACAATTTTACCCTCATCCATTGCTTTGGTGACAGTCCACCAGTATGAGTAGGCATGATCTGCCCTTGACAAAACCAAACTGGGTTGGGTCCATTGTCTGGAGATTTACTCCATCTGTATTTATCTCCATAATTCTTTCCATGGCTTTACATACAAGACTAGTGAGACTTGTGGGTCTGTAGATAACCCACCTTTGTGCATAGGGACAACTGTTGCCTTTCTCCATTCACGTGGCATGAAGCTCATTTGTGGGCTACAGTTTTAAGTAGTAATTCCAGAGGCCCTGATAGGTCGTTTCATGCTATTTAGAAGGCATCCTGGGATATTTGGGGCCATTGATGCAGTGTTCTTGGTCTTGCAGAGAGCATTAAGGACCTGTTCCCTAATTATAGTAGGGGGTTATATTTGATATTTCCTGAGAGAAGGTTGAGGGGGGGGTGAGAGGGGGTGTAGTTGGAACCATATTCATCAGCCAGGAGGTTTGCTGCATCTTCTGGCTCAGTATAGGAGGCTCCATTCACAATGAGCTCTGCACACAATTGTGTATTGCCTTTGAGGTTGTGGACATGGCTAAAGAATGTTTTGTGGTTATCCTTGTCCTGGGAGGCTAAACTTGCCTCAAATTTGGCTTTGGTAGACTTTATTTGTTCTCTGAGTTTAGTTTGAGAGTGCATTTATCCTGCTGGGTGCTGCACCTCCTAACTTTTGCCATGATTTTCTTCCTCCTGTTACACAGCCGATTGATTACACAAGGGTGGTTTGTTTTTTTAGTTCTGTACTTCTTGGTGGGTACAACTGCCTCTGTGCAGCTATTAAGATGCTTGTATAGAGTTTGTGACCAGTTCTGCATAGGCAACAGTGTTCTAAGGGTTTTTGGGGGCTTGAAATTTTGCCAGGTTCTCTCAGTAGCAGGAGATTAGCCTTGGAATAGTTTTTGAATATTTTAGGTTTAGCTGGGTGTCCAGGTTTTATTTTCACTTCAAAAGAGAGCATTTTGTGGTCTGACCTGACCTTACCAGGGAAGGCATTACAGTAGTGGGTGTGCAGCAGTCTCCCATATTAGTGAGGACCAGATCCAGTATGGTTGCACCCCTGGTTGGTGTATGGGAATTGGTGTTTACAAAATCCAGGAATCTCTGCATGTACATTTGGTGTCTTATAGGATTTTTAGTTAATGGCAGGGTAATTAGTCATCCATGAATGTGGTATTTGGTTGGATGGTTCATGTTTCTAATGTGTTTAAATACATGGTATGGGTTTCCTGGGTCACAGTTTGCAAGGAAGTGGTATTGGATTTTACCTATGGTGATTTGAACATGCAGTAGCTCAAGTGCATTATCCTGTTTGATCAGACTTATAGTATATTTTTGATGTAAATAGAGACCTCCACTTTTAGTCCCTGCTTGTGAAGTAGCTGGCCTAAATGTGTGGAATGCATTCTAACCTTGAACTGTTGGTGTGCGCTCTGCAGATTTAAACCATGTCTCTGTGCCCGTACAGACGTCAACATTCTCTAGGGTAAAGAGAGCTTCTAGATGGTGGCGATTTTTTAGACTCGTAGCATTGAGCAGTAATACCTTTAGATTTTCTTTTGATTTTCTGTGTTGGAAGTACTTTGTTTGGCATTGCCTAAAAAAGACACTATGGGGGAAGACTGTTACTAATATTCGAAATCCTAGAGGGGGAGAGTTGCAGACCATCCCTGGCAAAGCAGCATGGTCTGACCATCTCCTTCCATGCTGATCCTGGTGATGTCTATGCCTTAAAGTGGAGTCGCCCATTACTGAAATGTTATGATTTATTAGGTCTCAGTGGGATGCAAGTGCTTTGGAGTAGTCACCCTTTTGCGACAGATAAAAGTAGGTGAGAAGGGTAAAGGTGGGTGTTGCTGTGTGAACAAATGTCTGATTTCTTGGTCAGTAGCCTCTGAGGCTTAGGAAGTGTTTAAGTTAGCTTTGTAGAAGTGCTCTGTACTTACCAGATGTGTTCTACAAGGTGAGAAGGTAATCTCTAAGTTAGGTAAATGCTTGCACCCCTCACATGCTGTATCACTGAAATAGTAATGAACAGTAAGCATGAGGCAGTGTAGTTTCAACCTGGCAAAAAGGGGCAAAACCTGACAGATTCCATTTGGCGATTACAGAAGGGATATAACAAAACAGGACTCGTTTTCTTACTGTATAAGAAAGAGGGATGACTGCACTAGCAAAATTTGATAATATGGGATATGGCCAAGGAATAAGAATGATCTGTGACTGCTGTAGTCACAAGTGCAACAAAGTGACAAGATTTCAATGTGGTCTCCTCCTAGCACGTTAAAATGCTGAGCAGTAGATGGTCTAAATCATGGATCAGAGTGCAGTAACAGCAACATATGTGGTAGCTTCAAATGCAGTAGCCGAAAAGAAAATAGTTGTGCAGTGTCAGCTTAGCAAGTCAAGCAATAGTGTGCGTTATACCTGTACAACTACATTCTTTAATTTCATTACCGAATAGCAGCTTTAAATGCTATAACACTAGTGAACAGTCACAAGCAGAAATGCAACTCCCATGATTAAAAAGTGCTGTCAGTAACTGAAATATGTTAATTTTGTTTTTATATATTGTGCATCAGTAACATGCAACATTGCAATTACTGCCAGTTGTGAGCTGAATGTACAAAGGCAGTCCCACTTCTTCTTGGGAGGCAAACTGATATCTTTACAGTAACACACTTCTTAAAGACCCAAGCGAGGCGCAGCTCCTGGTTCCACAAATCCTAAAGTGGGAGGCTGCTAGTCAAAGTTCATTGTCACATCACTAGGAATCTGAATGGCTGCCAAAAAATGCATAATGTCTGTACAGTTACTACAGTGTAACTCATTACTTTGTTTGCTCAGTACTGATTTATGAAATGCTTGTCTGACCAGCACTGTGAAGGCCCAAGAAGCAGTTTTCAGTCTGCATCCAGTAAGGTCAAAACTGGCCAACTTCCTTTCATGCATGGCAGAACCTAGACACGTTTTTGCCAGATAAAGCACTAGGACCAATCAACTTTGCTGCATAAAATGCAAACTTGCCTGAAAATTGGTGGTATAGTCTAGAAATCCATACCCAACAAGCAGGGATCCAAAGGAAGTGTGATAGCCGTGCACTTGCCACCATCTCAGTTCAGTGAAAAATCAAACTGCGCCTCAGATGTGACCAGGTACACTGGTACAAGAAGCTTCAAGCCTGAATCACAATCTAGGTCTTCATCTAGATTGTCCAAGTTAGAATCTCCTGGGCTCACTGCTGACAGGATTGGAAAGTATCCCAGCTAGAGCAGTTTAAGCCACAATCACAGGAATTTGAGAGCCAAAGACCTGCCATTACAGCACCTGCTTATGGTGCAACCATAAAATCTGTCAAAAAGGGCCATCGGGAATCTTACTTTCTAGGCAGGCCACCATCAAGCTAAGATGGAATGAAAGGGTCATTCACCAGCAGCAGGCCAGTCATGCACCTGCTCCAGCTGATCAACTGGGGAGGGAGGAGCTGTAGCTACAACCCTCAGACCACCATCAGAAGGGGCTGGCTGGGTCAGCTCCCACCTGACCACCCGTCTGAAGTGAACATGGGCACACTTCTGCCTGATCAAGGGCAAAGCAGTGTCACTTGTCAAAGGACAGACTTCTGGAGGGTTTGCACATTGCACACCTTCTGCTTTCACCCTCCTTACAGCACTGCAATAACAGGATGTCTGATGCGTTTGCTGAACATTTTCAAGCCTCTGTCTGAGAATCAAACCAAGCCAGAAGCTTTTCCTCATTCATCTCTGGCCAAGCCAAACTGCTAGAGTCTATGGCAGCGCTCTGCTGTGGTTCCCTCTCGCACAAACTATGGAGGTACAAACTGCTAGAGTCTATGGCAGCGCCCTGCTGTGGTTCCCTCTCGCACAAACTATGGAGGTGCAAACTGCTAGAGTCTATGGCAGCGCTCTGCTCTGGTTCCCCCTCGCACAAACTATGGAGGTACAAGCCTTCACTCTTAGCACAGCCTGTTTACGTGAAATGCAGGAAGTTTTCAGTAACAAACATCAGGGCTGGCATAACCGTGCTAGCAGCAGAATAGAACCAAGTCTCAAGGGCTAGCCACTCAATCCTAGTGCTGAAAGTCTATCGCATGTCACAGTATGAACTGACAGAACCAACCCCCTCCCCTATCTCTATTCGGGAGGTGTTCAGTGAAAGTCGAAACTTAGTGTTGGGTCATTAGGAAGACTACAAAGCCCTTTTCCATCTGGTTTCCTTCAAATTCATTGCATAAGGACCTAATCGGATTTCTCTGAGTCTGCAGTATTCATCTTTACTGAGAGCAGATGATTCCATGTGACAGAACTGAACTAGGGTTCCAGTGGGGATTGGAGTGCTTGATTTTGATTGCTCAATTTCTGTGGGTGCATTGGCTGAATTTTGTGCATCTGACTTCACAGGGGCAGAGCCTTAGTCTAAATAGTAGGCAGCTTGCTCAGTTCAGAATGCTGTGAATCAGTTTTTATCCTATTGGGTGGTATAACAAAACTGCCTAGACTACAACGGATTCTTATCGCATCATCAAACGCATACATTTGAATAGCCCAAACATCAAATGTGCCGTACATCGAAACTATACTTGTCTGATTGCGGTACAGTGAGGATCAGTAAATTTGCCCTTTCCTCACTGTAGTGTGTTCTCGGAGTTGGTATATATAAGTAGTGGGGGGGGGGTCCCCACATGAACAGTTTCGATGGACGGCATATTCAATGTTTTGGCCATTCGAAGTTGTGCGTTTTCGATATGATATAGACCTGACTACAACAGGTAAGGAAACCTCTTCACCCTTGTATGGGGCATTCATTTCAGTGCCTTATTTTATTAACTTATTGACTGCACTCCTCGTGGACACATTGCTGTAATTAGCCCTTTTGTTCTGCTGACTGTTGGGTTATAGATTTAAGCACTGCACTATTGCACCTTGTTGGTATTGTGCTGTTTCTTTTCACTTTTCTGACTGCTGTGGTATTAAGCTAACTAATACTGCCCAATCACATCTGGTTGCCTTGACACTGTTGCTCTCCACTGGTGGCAGTAGTAATGCTGCATTATACTGATGCAAAGTGTGTATAAAAACAATTAACTTTCAGTTGCTGACTGCACTTTTTGATTGGTGGTAGTGCATTTCTGCTTGCTACTGATCACTAGTTTTATGACACTTAAAGCTACTGCTGTTCAGTACTGAATTAGAGAATATAGGAGTACAGGTGAGAGAGAAACACCCTGATGTTCATCGTGTTTCACTGTTGCAGTCATCACTGTAGGGTTCTTCCTGCCGGCAGGCAGTCCTCAGTCGGCCAGAATCCCAAAGTCTGGGTCCGGTGTGAGCTAGAATCCCAAAGTCTGGGTCCGGTGTGAGCTATTCAGTCATGCTCCCTGACGTCAGAGCGCTAGGAGTACAAAGCTGCCAGCCGACGCCATGTTCTCCAGTTTTTCTTGCCGTGCGGTGAAAGCAGTTCGCAAGTGCCGGTCGGCTGACTTCTGATATTTTTTTCGTGCTTCAGTCCGAAGACTGACTTCTCAAAGCTAAGTACCCCGTTGGGGAAACTTTTTTTCTTGCTCCAGTCTGATGTCAGTTAATAATTGCATTTCTTGTGGGAAGCAAATACCTCATAAGGATTTCCATTCTTACTGTATTCCTTGTTTAGGCCCTGACCACGATGTAGCTAGTTGTCGGTTTTGTGCTAGATTTAACCAACGTATGATTAAGCGAAGGTACGGTTTTGCTTTTCACTACTTTGGTAGGTGATTTAATTATAAAGTGTCGTCTGACATGCTTCCGACTACCGGAGTTCACAAACGATGCAAGGATAAGGACAGGTCTCCGAGATCCAAATCAGACTACGTTTTACAAGCAGAGCCAGTTACAGGTTCAGCCGTCAGTGAGGCACTTTCGCAGCTCCTGTAGTCTGCCATTTCAGAACCGATTGCCGAAACGGACTCCCACGAGGAGCCAACTAGGCCTTTGAGCACTCCAGCTGCAGGACCTTCGGACAATGCTCCCTCGGATGGGTCCGGAGCCGCTGTGCAGATACTGGCTTCCGAGGGGGTTTTCAGGCCTACACAGCTTCTGATGAAGGCAAAGCCGAAGACAAAGGCTCCTTCTAAATCTAAGACACCAGCCCAGGCCTCTTCTGATCCCGGACCCAAATCTCAGAAACAGCTACTTAAAATGGAGGACTTACTAACCATGATTAGGGGTTCACATCCCCCTCCAGACAAAAGGCCAAGGCAAGAATTGGATTATCAATCTTCTGATCAGGCATCTATTTCTTCAGTGTCTTCCTCTGAACAGGAATATACTTTCCCTCCTTATGAGGATTCTAATGCTGAGGAATCCATTCCATCAGCTTCTCCCCCTGAGGATTTTTCTTTTTGGGAGTCTTTACATGACATGAGGGAACATTTTCACTGGGAAGGACAGGAGTACTCTGAATCTAAGAAGGCTTAGGGATTTTCCTTCTTCCCCAGTATAGACCCCTGGCTATTACCCCTATTTTGGATATTGTGGATGATGCCTTTTCTGAGGCTAATTTAACTCCTGACTCCTTCCCTCCAGCCCCTGTTAAGCCCGACAAATATTACAGGGCCCCTGACTCCCACCAGTTCCTTTACAAAAATCCTACTGCTGATCCAGAAACCATTTCTCAGGGTCCTAAGGGGGTTAAGGCCGCTTCTGCTAGAAACCCTATTCCGACATAAGGATTCCAGAGTTTTGGAGAGATGGGGCAAAAAGGTGTACACTTCTGCTACTTTATCTATTGGGGCTTTAAACTGTCAATTTCATATGCTAAAATATCAGCAATTTCTACTGTCTGTTATGAAACAAAAGCTGGGTACCATTACTGCATGTGCAGTTAATAAGGAATTACACGATTTGATGCATGCCACTGAAAAAGTGGGGAAGCATGGTTTACACTGTGGTTTTGATGCCTTGGAGGCTTCTTGCAGGGCGGCTGCCTCTTGCACAGTCATTAGAAGGCATGCTTGGTTAAAGGAACAAAACTTACTTGATCAAGTGAAAGCAAAATTACTGGATGCTCCTGTTCAGCATAATGTTTTGTTTGGGCCTAAGGCTGAAGAGGTGATAAAGAAAATGGAGGATAAGGCAAAATCCATGCAAACGGTTAAGGATTTCTTACAAGTTCGGCCCCCAAGATTTAACAGAAATTGGCCAACTAAAAATTGGTCCTTTCCAGCTCGGACAGGCCTCAGAGGGGTAGATATAGGCGCTCCAGAGGGAGGGCCCAAACAGAGACCTCTTACAGACCTCAACAGTGGAGTGCTTCCACCCCCAGAGGTGGAGAGGACAGACCTCAATCTTATAGAAAACAGGCTCAATGACTCCCCCTGCATGGCTCCAGGAACTTCTCTCCTGGAAGCCCCTCTAGGAGGAAAACTCATTTTCAACAAAATTGGACTTGCATAACCCAAGACAAGTGGGTTCTGGATGTAGTTTCAAGAGGTTACAAATTCCACTTTCATACCTTGCCAAGACCAAACTGATGGCCAGACCTACCAAAACACCAATGGTCAGAGGCATTAAACCAGGTGGGATCCCTCATGGCTATGAGGGCCATAGAACTGGATCCACAATCAGAGATGGGCCAAGGTTTTTAATCAAGACTCTTTCTAGTTCCCAGAAAGCAAAATTCATGGAGATCCATCCTGGATCTGTCCGTCTTAAACACTTTCCTGGACATACCAATGTTCAAGATGCTTACTCTGCAGCAGCTCCTGCCAATGTTGAGCAAAAATGCATGGATGTTGACATTGGATTTAAAGGAGGCTTACCTACACATCCCAATCGGACAGGAGTGCAGAAAATACCTCGGGTTCAAGGCCGGATCGAAACATTACCAATTCTTTGCACTGCCCTTTGGCTTGTCTACTGCGCCCAGGGTCTTCAAGTGCCTGGCACCAGTAGTAGCTTATTGCAGACTCAAGGGAATTCAAATTTACCCTTATCTGGACGACTGCCTTATTCAAGCGTAACAGGTACAAGCATGCAAAATCTGAAGGTAATGCTACTCAATGCTAGAAGTCTAAACCTCAAAATGCACTCTCTCGAGGCACTCCTAAAAATGGAGAACATCGATATCTGTGCAGTAACTGAGACCTGGTTCAAGGCTCCAGAGAGCACCCCTGCAATACCAGGCTACAACTCTTACCACACTTTTCGGCCACCAAACCAGGACCGAAACACTAAAGGTGGAGGAGTGTCAATATTCACCAAGGATATTCACACCACCAGGCTAGTTGGCCAACACAATATGTCTGAAATTCTCCAAGTGCAACTAACACTAGGTAAGACTGCAATCCAAATTGTAGCTTGCTACAGATCCCCACCATACCCCAAGATTCTCACTACACCTTTCTAAACATACTGGAAAATATTAAGATAGAACCAAACACCCTAATACTGGGTGATTTTAACTACCCTGCCATTAACTGGGAAAACTACTCATGTCCCAACACCTTTAGCATAGCGGTTCTTGGAATTCATAAATTCCAACGCCCTGGATCAACTAATCCATAGTCCCACCAGGGCTCCAATATCCTAGACCTGGTCATTACCAACATGGGAAATCAATGCTCCATACCTATGGTCACCCCTCGTTAGTCAGGTCTGACCATAAGCTAATCACCCTTAACATCCACATCCCACCCCACCCCCAGTAAAGAAACCACCATAAATAACTTCTCCAGAGCCAACTTCATGCTACTCAAGTCAGAAGTGACAAGCTTCATGACTCCCATGCAGGCGGGAACTGAAACTGCTGAATCCTACACTAAGGCACTGTCGAGCACATCCACTCATGCATGAATCGTGCCATCCCAAATAGAACCAAAATGCCCTCATCCAAAACAAGGAAGCCAATCTGGTGGTCCCCTGCCATAAATAAACTTTACAACAAAAGGAAGAAACTTTTGCAGAAAAGAGGAAAATCCCAGGATGCAAAAACTCCTTACTAGCCTCAGTAAGAAACTGAGATGCCTCATAAAATCCTCCAAAGCTAGTTACGAAAATAAAATTGCCAAAGATTCCAAAGACAACCACAAAGCATTCTATAACTATGTCAAAAATCTAAATGGCAGTGCTCAGATCTGCTCTGAGCTAAAACAGAATGGCATTAAATATACTGATCCAAAGGATATTGCCAATATCCTGGCAGATCGATTCAGTGCCAACTTCACCCCCTCTCACCCCTAAATGGCCCATCTCAATACCGAAGATTGCCAAATTCCAGTAATAACGGCCACACAGGTACAAAACGCACTCTCTAAAGCCAAGAATACAGCATCCATGGGACCAGATGACATCCCGGGCTGTGTACTACATGAACTACAATATGAACTGGCACCTCACCTAAGTGTCATGTTTAATCATAGCCTCACCTCAGGTTTCATGCCCACTGAGTGGCGCAGAGCTACAGTTATCCCAATCCACAAGGGGATCCACCTTGGATCCCAGAAACTACCGTCCCATCAGTCTGACAAGCCTTATCTGCAAGGCCATGGAGCGTATTATCATGGAACTTATAAACAAAGACATTGGCAACCTTCAAACACTGGACCCCACCCAGTTTGGGTTTGTGAAGGGCGATCTTGTCTCCTGAACCTGATTAACTTCTTTGAATCAGTCTCCAGAGCCATGGACAAGGGTAAGGTGGTCCACACAGCCTATCTAGACCTTGCCAAGGCCTTTGACACCATCCCCACTCTGGAATCATAGATAAACTTACTAAGTTGGGCATTAATCCCTATGTCACCCAATGGGTTGCTAAATGGCTTACTGATAGAACCCACACTATAAAAGTAGCTGACTCCAAATCCAGCTCCAGACAAGTGACAAGTGGAGTACCTCAGGGTTCAGTCCTGGGGCCGCTCTTGTTTGGCATCTACTTCTCTGAAGTACAGGTCAACACTAAGGGACTCTGGCTAACAAAGTTTGCAGATGACTGCAAACTGGGAGCCATTATTGAATCCCAAATGATGTGGATACTCTACAAAAGGGCCTTACAGAAACAGATGCTTGGTGCCAGAGCCATGGGCTCAAGCTCAATGCCAAGAAATGTATTGTTATCCCCTTTGGGAAAAAACATGTATCCATGAATTACCATATAGGTGGCAGTACACTAAACACAAAGTGTGATAAGAGACTTGGGGACACAGGTGGACAGTGGTCTCGCGTTCGATAACCACATCGCCACAACAGTCAGGAAATCCTTCTATGTGGCACACCTCATCACGAAGGGCTTTTCATCCAGAAAAAAGGAGGTCATTGTCCCACTGTACTCATCCCTCATTAGACCCATTATAGAATACAACGCCCCATTTGGTATGTACCTCTCAAGACATCTGCAACAACTGGAAAGGCCTCAGAAATACCTCACTAAAAGAATCACAGGCCTAAAGCAGATGCCCTACGCTGACCGCCGTAAAAAACTCCAGCTATACTCTGTCATATCGTCTACTCAGAGGCGATCTCTGCTTAACATACAAGGCCATGTCAAACCCAGAGCTGTTGGACATGCTACACTTAAAGAAATCCCAATCCGTCAGAGCTACACGCTCCAGGGATCTAAACCTTGTCATCACAATAAACAAAACATGCTGGAGGGATAGGTTCCTGACCCAGAGACTCCCCAGACTCTGGAATAGATTGCCCATACATATCAAGCAGAGTGCCTCTTTGGACCTCTTCAAAAGGAACCTTGACGACTGGATGGGAGAAAGGAAATTCACCCCAGGGATCACGTCAGTCGCCCTGCTAGACATGGGTCCAGGAAAGTAAATGTGGGAAGAAATAGCCAGGGAATTGTTATGGCTAGGCTTGTATAGGCCCTAGGGCTGATAGCCTAGTACCAACCTATGAACCTATGAACCAGATAGCAAGGATGTCTTACTCCAGCATCTGGAATTTGTTCAAAATCTTCTCAAGTACCTGGGATTCACTGTGAACATAGTCAAATTTGACACCCACACAACAGATTAACTTTTCTGGGTGCTCTTCTAAACGCAACAACCAAGATGGCATTCCTGACACCCGAAAAACAACTGCAGCTGGCTTCCACTTTCAAAACCTTGGCGTCAATAACTCGGCTAACTGCAAGGAAATTCCTGCAGGCTTTGGGTTACATGGCCTCCTGCATCCTTCTCATACCAAATGTAAGACTACATATGAGAAAAATACAGTGGTACCTAAAAAGTGTATGGTCCCAGCATTGCCACTGTCTAGACACACAGATTGCTGTTTTGCCTTGTCTACAGAAGGAATTCCATTGGTGGACCATGGCATGTCTTCACGACAAAGGGAAAGCCTTCAGTCTGCCTCCAGCCAGCCAACTGTTAACCACGGACGCCTCGGATTACGCATGGGGAGCCCACCTGCAGGGGAAAGGTCTGCAATGTTTTTGGACAGAGGATCAGAAGCACCTACATATCAATTTAAGAGATGTTATCTGTACAGAATGCCCTCTTGGCTTTCAGGGATCTTCTACAACCAGGACAACTACTGATACGGACAGACAACACCACAGTTATGTTGTACATAAACAAGCAAGGGGGTTCACACTCCTACCCCCTTTGCAGACTAGCCATGACTCTTTGGAACACAGCTCTAGCTTGCAAAGTGGATCTACAAGTTCAGTTTCTGCTAGGGAAACAAAATTTTCTGGCAGACAGCCTGAGCAGGAACCTGTCAGACCCACACGAGTGGATGCTAGACCCCCAAATATTCAAGATGATTACAGAAGCCTGGGGCTGCCCCAACATAGATCTATTTGCATCCCCCCTCAACCACCAGTTACAGATTTTTTGCACAAGGACATTTCACAAACTAGCATGGAAAGTGGATGCACTATCATTCAGTTGGAGAAACCTCTCTGGGTATGCCTTTCCGCCACTACCTCCTCTTCCATGGGTGTTATTAAAGATCAAGCAGGACAAGCCCAAGATGATGATTTTACTGGCCCCACATTGGCCTCGTCAATTTTGGTACTCAACACTGATGAATCTATCCCAGGAGCCACCTTGGATTTTACCTCAGATTCCAAATCTTTTGTCCCAACACCAGGGCCAGGTTCTGCACACTCATGTCAAAACACTCAGCCTGGCGAATTCAGGGTCTGATTAATCCTTTTCTTCCCAAACAGGTCATGGATGTCATCTTAGAAGCCAGACGGCCTAGCACTAGAAAATCTTATGCAGGTAAATGGAAGAGATTTTGCACCTGGATGCATGCTCAGGATTCGGATCCCCTCATTCCTAACATCCCACTGATTTTACTTTACCTGACAGACATGTTACATAAGGGTTTATCCTTCTCCATAAAAATAATGCCTCCGCTATCTCTGCACATTGCAATACAGATCCTCCAATCTTTTCACATCCACTTCTGAAACAATATCTGAGGAGCAAAGAATTTAAGGCCCCCTAGGACACCACCAAAACCTGCCTGGGACCTCAGCTATGTTCTGGAAAAACTCACTCTGCCTCCTTTTGAGCATGCTGCCACATCTGATCTTAAGTGTTTATCATGGAAGACAGCCATCCTGCTGGCTTTGACTTTAGCCATGAGAGTCTCTGAGTTACAAGCACTCATGGCTGTGGAACCTCATATTATTTTTCACCAAGACAGGGTGTCTTTAAGGACTAATCCTACTTTCATGCCTAAAGTGGTTTCCAAAGTGGCTTTAAATCAAACTATTCACCTGCCAACTTTTTTCACTAATCCACAAAATGAGGGGGAAAGGATCTTGCATTCCTTGGATGTACACAGACAACTTCGTTTTTACCTGGACAGAACCAAGGATATCAGGAAAACAGAGCAACTGTGTGTTTCTTATGCAACAAATTCCTAAGGTAAAGCTATTTCAAGACGGGCCATTTCTAAATGGCTTGCTCATGGAATCAGATTTTGTTACTCATCATGGAAAGCAAATCCCAGGAAAAATTAGGACTCGCTCTACCAGAGCTGCTGCTACTTCAGCTGCCTTTCTCAGGGGAGTACCTACCAAGGATATTTTGGAAGCTGTAACTTGGAGTTCAGTGCATACTTTTTTTAAGCACTACACTCTCCCTCTTTACTCAAGTCTAGGGCAGGCTTTGCTTCTGCAGTCTTGCAGGGCCTTCTAGCCGCCCCTTCTACTCTATAACCACCACCCTTTATCTCAGCTTTGGGATTCAACCCTACAGTGATGACTGCAACAGTGAAACATGATGAACATAGTACAGTTGTGTACACTTACCATAAATGTAGATGTTAGAGTGTCTTCACTGTTGCAGTCTGGGTTACCCCCCCTCCTGACCCCTCTTATATTTTTCAGTAGTGTGGTTTCCTACTTCACCCTTCTGAGGTGTATTTGCTTCAGGGTTTGGGGTTTGTTGTATGTTGTTTTTTTGTTGTATGTTGTTTTTTTGTTGTATGTTGTTTTTTTGTTGTATGTTGTTTTTTTGTTGTATGTTGTTTTTTTGTTGTATGTTGTTTTTTTGTTGTATGTTGTTTTTTTTGTTGTATGTTGTTTTTTTGTTGTACTATTAGCCTTCATTTTTGGGCACCTGACATGTGGGGCAAGAAAAACTGGAGAATATGGCATCTGCTGGCAGCTTTGTACTCCTAGCGCTCTGATGTCAGGGAGCATGACTGAATAGCCGACGCCGGACCCAGACTTTGGGATTCTGGCTGACCGAGGACTGCCTGCCGGCAGGAAGAACCCCTGCAGCGATGACTGCTACAGTGAAGACACTCTTAACATCTACATTTATGGTAAGTGTACACAACAGTACTTTGCTTGACTTGCTGCTAAGCTGATACTGCACTGAAACCATTTGCTTTTAAGTTGCTGCAGTTCAAACTGCCACATTTGTAGCTGTTAGTCTAATTTAATGGATCACAGTGCAATGTCTGCTTATTGTTTTAATGTGCTAGGCAGAGACCACATTAGCCTACAGGAAAAGCTTTGATTTCAGTTTGCCACTTTACAGATTCCTTACTGATCTTGTCATTTTTTGCACTTGTGAATACAGTAATCGCTCATTTTTTCTTCCTTAGCCATATCCCATATGGTCAGTTTTGCTAGTGCAGTCATCCCTCTCTTACACAGTAAGTAAACATGTCCTGTTTTATTGTACCCCTTCTGCAGTGGCCAAATGGAATCATGTCAGATTTTGCCCCTCTTGCTAGGTTGATAGCACTATGCATTGAGGCAGTGTAGTAACTGTTGGTCTTTGTCGTCTCAACCATAAGAGTATGTTAGAAGAGCAAGTGTTAACCTACCGTGGAGGTTGCCTTACCTTAGAACACATTTGGTAAGTACCACTGGACACGCACAGCAGAGCTCTTCCACAAAGCCAACTTAAAACACACGCACACACACGATGCCAGGTTTTTGTGATGCAAGAGAGACCACAAATTTCAAAACTTTTTCCACCTTTAATACGACCTATAACCTGTACAATTCAATTGAAAAACAAATCTGTTGGGGGGGGGGGGGTATAAAAAAAAAACCTTACAATACACTGGTTGCATAAGTAAACTAATACTTCATTGCACACCCATAAATTAATACTTTGTTGAAGTACCTTTTGATTTAATTGCATCATTCAGTCTTTTTGGGCAGGAGTCCATTAGAATGGCACAGCTTGACTGAGCAATATTTGCCCATTCTTCCTTGCAAAAGTGGTCCAAATCTGTCAGATTGTGAAGGGCATCTCTTGTGCTCAGCCCTTTTCATATCGCACCACAGATTTTCTATTGGCTTTAGGTCTGGGCCATTCCAAAACTTTAATTTTCTTCTGGTGAAGCCATTTTTTTGTTTTGGATGCATGCTTGGGGTCATTGTCATGTTGAAGGGTGAAATTCATCCTCTGCTTTCTAGCGGACGCCTGAATGTTTTAGACCAAACGTAACTGGTATTTGGAAC
>NC_056733.1:1029021005-1029031005 GCF_019279795.1 Protopterus annectens
CTGGCCTCTGCCCTGCGGTTTTCTGTTGGACTGGCCTCTGCCCTGCCGTTTTTCTGTTGGCCTGGCCTCTGCCCTGCCGGTTTTTCTGTTGGACTGGCCTCTGCCCCGCCGGTTCTGTTGGCCTGGCCTCTGCCCTGCCGGTTTTTCTGTTGGACTGGCCTCTGCCCTGCCGTTTTTTCTGTTGGCCTGGCCTCTGCCCTGCCGTTTTTTCTGTTGGCCTGGCCTCTGCCCTGCCGGTTTTTCTGTTGGCCTGGCCTCTGCCCTGCCGGTTTTTCTGTTGGCCTGGCCTCTGCCCTGCCGGTTTTTCTGTTGGCCTGGCCTCTGCCCTGCCGGTTTTTCTGTTGGCCTGGCCTCTGCCCTGCCGGTTTTTCTGTTGGCCTGGCCTCTGCCCTGCCGGTTTTTCTGTTGGCCTGGCCTTTGGTTGAATGGTCCATTTTCATACATTTGGGTTAAGTCTAGGGATAAAGCTAGTTCATTTGTGTAGCATGTTAAGGTGCCATGAGGAGGGCATCAGTACTTCTGCTCATGGGAGTTTGAGGAGAAATAGCAAATTAGAGCTGCAGAGAGGGCAAGAATGAAGATCTGGCAGAGCAACTGATGCAGTAGGAACTAGAAGTATTTATTTTGGCTGCCCATATCCTATTGTCTTCCAGTCTCCAAGCCAAGAGCTCCCTACAGTTGCCTTCTGTGCTGGTCTTTGTAGTAATGCAAACATAACACAAGGGAATTTTTAAAGGTAGGAGGACCAGTCATAGTGGTGGTATTGCACTGGTGGTATAAAACAAGTATGGGAAGATAGAAGTAGAATTTGCATGTTGCATTGTAGGGGATACAGGAAGAGTGCAGTAAAGTGAGGTGGGGGGAAGCGCATGCTCTTGGCTACTCCCAGATTGGTTAAAGGTTTCAATGTGAAGGAGAGAGAGGGGTAGAGGATTATGAAAGTTGTACTTGTAGGTTGGGTGAAGAAGCTGATGTGGGTAATGGAACACTGAGCATTGGCTTAAGTTAGGATGTGAAAGGGAGCCGGGTGATGGCATGGATGCTAGCATTTCCTATGATAGTGTGGTAGGGCAGTGTTAGTGATGCTGTCTCCTCACTATAAATGTAATTAAGAGTTGGGTGAAAGCAAGTCTGGTCTGAATTGTGTTGTGGAAGGTAGTCTTTTGTTAACTGGATGGGGTTTAGGCGTAATTTAGATATTTAGGGTGTTAAGTTTTGTCATTATGTATGCAAGTGGTAATTTGATTTTTTTTTTTCTTTTAAAATGAATCATGGGTGTGGTGAGATATACATATGAAAACAAATCTTACCTATATGGGCTGGAAGGCTGATTAGTCCTTTGCTCCTATTAGCGCACTCTTAGGCCATTGGTTCATAGATTAGTACTAAGCTAACTGCTCTTGCGAGCCATTTTAAGACTAGGCAATTCTCCCTTGTGATACTCAAACCCTACACCTTGTGTTTGTAAGGCAAACACCTTAACCATTAAGCCACCCTCCCAACCTTTTTCTTATTTCATTGCCTTGTGTAAACCCAGCTACACGCAGTTGCATTTTGTTTAATTTTGTTACCTTTTTTCCTAAGCGACTTGTGCTAATTTTCTTTTAGTTCTCTTCCCATTTAAATCTAGAAGTTTATGTTCTGTTGTAGCTTTGTTTCTTATGTTCCTTGGCACCCATATCAGCAGTGTTTGGTCCTCTGTTTAGGTGTTCTGCTGCCAGCATTCATTGTGTGGCTCCAGAAGCTATCTGTATGCAATACTTTGATACAGTGAGGCAGTCAGTGTCACAGCTGAGCTAAAATGTTAAAAGTACTAATTGAGTGTTTAATTTGAACAGACAAAATGCTACTGTAATTCATATTTTACGCTTTTCTCTTTCAGACCCTGTTTGCTGGATACACGGATAACCTGATCAGAGTTTGGCAAGTTACCATTGGAACACGATAAATCAGCAGACAAAAGTTCTGGACTGCTATAATAATTAAAATCAATTTTTTTTGAGTTATTGAGTGCATCTTGGGTGTTTCTTTGTGCTAAGGCTGAAATGGTATTTTTCCTCCTTTTTGGAAGCTTGGGTGTATGGAGAGGAAAATGTCTTGAAACTGGTGTTAGAGTTTTGCACTAAAAGGGTAATTTTATTTTTTTCTACCTGTCAGATTTGGTCGTGGAAGACATTTTTACGGGAGGTGACATGGTGAAGCTACACAATGCAAAACAAGGGATGGTTCATCTCCAGTATGTGGAATTAAGTAGCATGTCTGGGTTATGGGAGGGAACCAGTACTTGGAGAAAATGCAGACTCCATCCAGGTTATATTCTGAGACTAGGCTTGAACCCCATGGAGTGAAGCTCAAAGGTGCAGCACGACCAGTTAAACAACTGTACTACTCCCAGTATAGAATCTGCCATGTGTAGAAGCCTTTTAATACACTCCTTATTAGGTTAACTCAAGCCATGGCTGAAGCTTATTTTTAACAAGTGGTGAAAATCAGTGCTTCCCATTGGCTTTTATGGATCTTTGCCGTACCTCCTAGCTTTAAAGAAATTTACCAGAAGCTTTAAAATTGACAATGAAATGTGAATAGTTTTGATCTTGTATCCATATTTACTGCTTTTAGGAACTGTGCCACAGGGCAGGGTCTTTATGCTTGACCTGACTTTGGTTTTGTACCCACACACAAACACCACCACCGCCTTTGGCCTGGCTGACTTCCTCTGACTGCCAAGTTCACTTTAAGGATAAAACCAGCCCATGCCATTTTCATTTGCTTGCCACAAGTGGCAGAGTCCTTTACTCTGGTGGTGCTGTTTTTCCACAGTTCTATGACTTTCCAGAGCTTTGGACCAGAAGACTACACCATAGTAGAAAATCACTTACACAAGATTTGAAAATGAATCTGTGTTCATGTGAATGTGACTTTTGTCATAGTCCTAGGTTTGACATCAGGCCTGTTTTAGGTCTTCGCCGTCAGGTTGTTCCAGCGAGATCTTTTGGTTTCTTCAGCCAACCTTTAGCTGAAATTCTGCTGTAGAATACCTCACATATACTGCCTTGGACATGGGGAGCCTTTACTCTGAACTGGGGTAGTATGTTTTTGTTTTGATGCTGCTTCCCAGTATAATCCAGAAAATCAAGTGAAAGGCCAGAAATGTTTTAGTACAGACTTTAGTGCACACTGAACAGTCATAACTTGAGGTCTTTGCCACAGGCAGAATCCTACAAGTTTTTGAGGTCCTCTCCTTCTTATGCCAGCCCTGGTTTCTCACCCTGTTGTCAGTACATCTGCCTTTACACTGACCAAAAACCAAACCTTTTAAATCAACCTTCCCATGTCAGAGCTCAGTAAACCAAACACCAAAACTATAAATATCAGGTCCGTTACTTATTGCAAATCCACATAAAATCCACAAAGTAAGTCAAGCACTTTCTTCCCTACACATTAGTAATGGGACTTCAGAACGACCATTTTACAAAGTGCCCTTCCTTTTAACTGTCCACATTTGCTCATTAATTAAAGTGCTCGATTGATTACTGACAAACATTTTTAAAAGATATATTCCACAAAGTTACCTTTACACAAGTTTGAAATGTTTAAAATGTGTACATAGTAAAAAAAATATATATAAATATGCATCAAGAATGATTTATAATTATGCATAATATAATACGTACATAAAATGATGGCTAATATTTTTGACATTTTTTACCTTTCCATATACATCTCAAAAAAAAAACTAATGCTCATAAATGATACAAACACATGATAGTTCTGGGGTTGGCTGCATTCAATCTAATCTGCTATTGAAATGTTCTAATTAAGTCCCATAACTAATGTGTAGACGAAAGCGCTTGACGTACTTTGTGGATTTGCAGTAAGTGATAACACACCCAATATTTATGGTTTGGTGCTTGGTTTACTGAGCACTGATGTGGTAATGTCGATTTTAAGAGGTTTGGTTTGGTTTTTGGTCAAGTTCACCTTTTAAACAAATGGTCAACTTTATGCCTTTGCACTGAGATGTGGTATTGGCCATCTTCAGTTTTTTGATGCATAAGTTTGACACATTCATTTAGTCCGTCGGGCCATGCCACAAGTGGAAGAGTAAAGAAGTACTCCTAGGGGATTCAGTTCATTCTTAGATGGCTTGTTTTTGTAGAGAGTATAGTTTAGTTCTTGAAGGTGAAATCATGTCTACCAGACATTTCACCAATGGCAGTCTCAGGATGTTGGCCAAGCAGAGCAAGATATACGTGTATATTGAGAACTTTGCTGCCTCCTTGAGCAACATTCATAAAACCATTTTGGCCCCAAACTGTTATAGTAAAGAGGGATGCCTTGCTTGTGCACTTAAATCTGTTATTTATCCTTTGTTTCTCAATGGCGTTTAGCTGTTGGATATCCATCTTTGGAAGTCTTGTTGTAGGCTTGAGTTATTGGATGATTCCCAGGGTCAGCCTTGGTCTTGAGACATTGGTAATGGTGACTTAAGTCTGCAGGTTGTTGCTGATTCCTTGTGAAGTCCCTTTAGAGGCTATCATTTCAGGATGCCTAGGGTTGAGTCTCTGGAGACTGAACAGAAAAAGCATAACTTGCAATGAAGACCTGTTTTGTGATTTTTAATACAAATCTGTGAAGATGGTTTACCTCTGCCGATGGTAGGTAGTGGTGATTACTTTAAAGGGGCTCCCAGTCTGAGTCTAGATTGCAGTCAGATACTTGGGCAAAGCCTGGGTGATCTTAACCAGAGATGTTCTTCGTGTTTCACTGTTGCAGTCATCACATTTGGGTTATCTGCTTGCAGTAGCCCTCAGTCGGCCTGATTATCAGCGTCTTGGATCCTGCGTCAGTTGCTGTCTCATTTTCCATGACTTCAGGTAGTCAGGGGTATAAAGCATGCAGTAGACGCCATTACATCAGTCTGTCTTGCTGTGTGGTGCCTGAAGCAGAAGCAGTTCACAAGTGACTTGGCAGACTCTGGAAATTTTTGTTTGAGTTTCAGAACCAAAGTCTTCAACTAAAGCTAAACTTTCTTGCTCTAAACCGATGTCAGTAAAAGTCAATAATTGTATTTCTTGTGGAAAGCAAATACTTCAAAGATTTTCATTCATATTGTATTCCCTGCTTAGGCCCTGACCATGACGTACCTTTCTGTCTGTTTGGTGCCTTATTTAAATCACAAACTATTTGTCTGTACATTTTCACTTCTAAATATTTTAGTACTGTGTTCAATTATCCAGATATGACTTCGGTAAGCCACTCTACTACCGACATTCCGAAAAAATGCGAAGATAAGGACAGAGACAGGACACCTGGGTCCAAAGCTGCTGACGCTTCTCCTAAGCTAGTCGCCAGTTCGTCGGTAATCAGATGCTTTCGCAGCCCCTGATACCTGCTACTTCAGATTCGCAGGCCTCTACTGAGACCCATTTGGAGTCTGGTATGCTGCACGATGCACCCTTTACCTGCAGAAGTAACATGTGCACTTCTTTCAGAATACTGATATTGCCCTCCTAATCAGTAAAATGCCAAGGGTATTTTTCCCCTTTGGGTGGAAAGTGTTGCTTACAACCATCCACCAACTAGTGATGCAGGAACCTAAATGAAAGGCTAGGAAGGTCATCAGTATCATAGGTCATTTGGCCATCACTATTATAATGTTACCACATTGTCTTGCATACATACGAGGAAAATGCTGTGGCATCTCTGGAATCTGGCATTGAAATGTGTACTGTGCTTAAAGGAGTTGGAGTATGGATTTTGCCTGTCAGAACAAGGACATTACATAGGCCCTTGGGCCGATGGCCTAGTATACCTACCTATGAGCTGTCAACCAGGCACTAACAGATGTCTTTGAACAGGCTTGCTGGTACACTTCCCGT
Organism: Protopterus annectens; assembly: GCF_019279795.1. Taxonomy (NCBI): domain Eukaryota; kingdom Metazoa; phylum Chordata; order Ceratodontiformes; family Protopteridae; genus Protopterus; species Protopterus annectens. The sequence continues at coordinate 1,029,026,888 of NC_056733.1, forward strand.
GCCATAAATGTAACAACACCAGGATCAGATCTGAGGCCAAACTCCATTTACATTTGAGATTGGTGTTCAGAATGCTCAAACATTCAGACCCGGAGGGCTCCAAGAACTCTTGAATTGTTGGGGACTGCTCCACAGGAAGGTGCATACTCTTATGAGCTATGTTCCTGGCTTCAGCTGAAGGTTGTCTCCTCTCTATGAAGGATGGCAGTGAAAATTCAGAGGTAGCCATATTTCATGGCATGACAAGTGTATATTACAGGGGGTACCCTACTCTGGTCAGCTGAGCAGAACTTTGTCAGACTCCCATGAGTGGATGCCACACACATTTTCCTTTTGCTGATGCAGACAAGGAATTCTAGAGTAGGATCTTGTTTCAAGTTTTGACCCAGTCTGTCTTCAGAAAACTTGAAGTGGATGCAGTTTCCATATGTGTGAGGTGCCAGTTTGTATTTCCAGCTATACCCTTACCCACATAAGATCCTAATTGCCCCTTTTCTGTTTCCTATGGAAGACCTTGTTTCCACCAGGATTGTGGACATTCTGAATTATAGGGCAGGGTGCTGTAATGCACCCAGGGCTCAAGAATCTGGCAGTCTAGGTTTAACATTGTGGTTTGGGCACCAGGTGTCTCAAGATACTTAATGAAGCCCAGAAACCTAACTGGAGGAAATTGCTGGAAATGGCAAGTCTTTGCTGTGCCAAGTTAGGGACCTAATTCTTACTGAATGGAAGGTAGTGTAAAGTCCCATACTGTGTGGCAGAGTTCATTGCAGGTGTAACTTTCAGGTGATAGGTGGACCTTCTTGGGATATAGCAGCATAATAACTCAGATTTGCCTCCAGAAGGACATTTTTAAAGTGGTTGTGCAGCTAGTCAGCAGGTTAATTTCACATAAACGCACTTGTGGGTTTTTGGTGGCAGCCACCTCAACCAGAAGAGTCCTAAAATTGCATGTCTTGTGTAAGGAAACATTTATATTCCCCTCTGATAAAGGGTACCTTGCTTGTCAATTTTTCCATTGCCAGAGGTTATTAGAGGTTGCTCTAAAGCAGGCTTTTCATCTTCTAATCCATCTAAAAACTACACAACTTGGGGGAAGAATATTGCTTTCCTTGGATCTATACAAATTAGGGTAGTACCCAAATAGGGCAGGGACCTGAAAGATCGATCACCTTAATAGGTTTTGCAGAAAAATGGTTTGCTTTGAGATGATAAAAAAACTGTATAAGTGGATATCCTGTTAGTATTTTTCTACCACAAATTTCATGGCAAGTACTTATCTGGCGAGGTAAGATCTCATTCTAGGGACACTGCTACCACAGTAGTCTTCCTAAAAGGAGCATGAGTGAGTGATTCTTTGTAATGTACCACTTGGACGTTGGTCCACACTTTCCAAATATTACAGGTTAGAGATTACATTCGGAGGTAGAGCAGAGTTTGCTGCAGCAGTCCAGAAGGGCACATTGTTGTCTGTGTCTAAAGGGCTACTGGCCAACCATAAGACAGTCCAGATGTGCTTTGGGAATGTTTCATAATGTTTAATGCAGGAGTGAGTTGATACATTTGTATATTATAAACTTAACCATAGTTAGGTATTTTGACCATGGTTTGTGCTTGCAGTCCAGTTTCCCATGCTCATTCCCCTCTTAATTCCATACAGGAGATGGAATGAGTATCCTACATTGGTCCCTCTCACTTTCTTTTGTTACCTTTCAGGCTATCTAAACCCACTTTCCTGAGCTGGTTAATGAGGTAGAAAGGCCTGCCAGTGATGCTTGCTGCAGCTTTAGGAACAACTTTCAAAGGCAGCTATTCTATGCATTTTCATTCTAAGTAAACCTCCTGTGAGGGTAGGAAAGAGCAGAAGGTGGTTGGTCATGCATTATCTAGTTTTATATAGAGATGTGTAGAGGCATGGAGGGTGGGAGATGGATGAGTTCTGAAACTTTAGTACGAGTCAGACTGCAGCAGTAACTGCACATGGTGCTCCCAATTCATTCTAATGGCAAGGGAAAAGCCTTTCTTGCTGATTCAGCATGTGAACTTCATGATACTTTAGCCTCCGTCTGTCCAACTGAGGGACTTCTGTTAGTCCAACTAGTAAGCTTAGGAATATTTAGTCCAAGAAGCGATTCATTTAAGTCTGCAAGTCCAAACCTTCAGTACTAGAATTTGTGGATGATGTGGTTCCGAACACATCCTTGTAGCTAGACTCACAGTTATCTGTGAAACCTTATTTATAGAGTGCTCTACTCCCACAATCACCTTTTAGAATGTAGCAGATCCTAAAGTGGTCTCTCCAGATATTAAAGTGGTCCAAATACTGTTTTTCTTGAAAGCTTCTCTAAAATGAGCATAACACTTTCCATCATATTTGGAGCAAAAGGCATACATCCTGGCCATAAGAAATTTGAGCTGCCAGTTTCACATGATTAAAACCAGGAGCCACTCTTGGTTTGTGAAACTGAAAGCAGAGGATTGAGGATAAAACTTTCCAGAAAGAAATGCTGGGTGGATGCAGTGCTGCTACACTTTGAGTATTCTTAAAATGTGACCGCTTTGGATGCGGATAGCATGGCAGCTTTGCTGGGGTCCATTATTAGGAGGTGCATGTGGTTGTAATAAACTCCTACTGAAGCTTGAGGTCTTGTATGCCCCCTTGATTCTTTCCTGTTTGGGCTTCAAGTTGTGTGGGTATTTTAAAAAGCTAGAGGCGGCACAGACTATAGAGATGGTCAAAAGACTTGCAGGTCATTTCCCCCTCTGCCACAATGTTTAGCGGAAACTGTCCTAAGTCTGTCAATTTCTAGCAACATGGACTAAAGGGTAAGAAAGGGGATGTGGCAAACCAACCCCAAATCCAAGTCTGGTGGATCCCAGTCTAGGATACATTTGTGACTCAGAGCATTTCCTACCCCTAGAAATTCACCGCCTTAACCTTCATCTTAGACCAACCAGAAAAAGATGTGGCAAGTTGTCCCTTTTTCTCCCTCCTCACTTTGACATTGCCCACAAGTGGGTTTTGAACCTGTCAAACTTAGGGTACAGAATGCAGTTTTCAAGGATCCCCATCGCAGGCATCATTCTCGCGATTCAAAGACCAGCAACTGGTATAGGCTGAATGCCAAAATCTGCTGGAACAGGGATCCATAAAACTAGTCCCAAACAACTTTATAAGAACTTTTTTTTATTTCAGGATCGTTTCCGTACCCAGAAAATAAGGGTTTTGGAGGCTTGTCCTAGATCTGTCTAAACAGGTTTTTGCTGTTCCAAAATTAGAGGCATACTCTTTAGAAACTTACCTGTGATCCAGAGAATCTCATGGGCATATTGAACTTAAAGGGTGCCTTCTTCCTCATTCCAAAAGTAAAAAAAAGAGGTTCCTCTGCTTGTTAGGGGCTCTTGCTCTGCGTTTTGTGCCTTTCGCTTTGGCTTGTTTACTGCTCAGTCTTTACAGGATGCCTGGCTCCAGCAGTAGCATTCTGCAGCACAAAATATGTGCACATCTACCAATTATTAGCATAGACTACTTTATTCAGGCTCAGGCTCTGGTAAAGATTCCGTTATCCATCCGGTTGACTGTGGATTGCCCCTCTTGGGTGAGGTTCTGATTTTCCAGAAATCCTACCTCTTATCTGTCCACTAGGAACAGAGTTGCACTCCATTGACTAGAAAAGATCCTGCCTCTCTATTTCCAGGAATATAAAGAACTTTGTCAGCAGGAATCTGAAAATGTAAGTCAGCAAGCAAAGTTGAGTAGTATTACTGGAATTGAATTCATCCTTAAGTCTTGGTGAATAACTTCATGAGGTGGACCCTGCTTTTCACAAAATTTCTTTAAAGACAACGCTTGTATTTTACATGGCATATATCATGGACAGAAGTAGGTTAAAAAGAAAGATAGCTGGGTGCACAAAACCCAGGATAAAGTGCCCAATCCTGGTAGGCCTGGAAAAAAATGACATCCTCAAATCCAGAACCATTCCTACAATGGGGTTAGGTCAGGCTCGGGGCGGATGGGGCCCCGCTGTTGTAGAAGGAAATAGTTCACAACCTGTAGGCCAAAAACGGGGAGCAAAAAAGACTAAACAGTGGGCTATTGATAAAGAAATTGTATA